>NW_012028382.1:614843-670030 GCF_000956235.1 Wasmannia auropunctata | reverse complement strand
AAAAAACGCTCGCGAAAGCGAAGAGACTCGAAGAGAGAGAAAGAGAGCTGAAATATATTTTCAATAATATCGCTTGGCTAAACTAATATTTTTTCATCGTCGAAAATCGGCTTTAGAGTTACATGAAACACATGTTTCTCAAATTATTGCCAATGACAATGGCACGAGTAGGCAAGGCAGCACAAAAGAAGAAAATATCGCATTAATATTATTGCCGATATTAACAGTTTTATGTTAAAAATATCAGCAGCTTTTTCAAAGGTGTTTTTTTTTTGCTGCTCTGTTACGATAATTAATGCGTTAGTAATTACAACGTGTGCGTCAGTCACCTCGCGTCGTACGCTGTGGTCAAATAATGGAAAATACAGGACCGCAAAACCAAGATAAATGCCGTCGTAATTGCTTTCGTATTATTCTCACGGGAGACGTCCACACATGTTCTCGCCGAAATTTTATAATTAATTCTATGCAAGAGAGAGAGAGAGAGAGAGATTGCTCCGACCAAACTGCACTGCAATTTCAACCGGGACAATCATTTAGTACGTCGAGAGATCGTGCATCTGAGATAAACCGAAGAAGCCGTTTGTTCCACGTCACGTATATTTGTACAACTTCCATAACGCTCATCCAAACGTTGCATCGTTAAAATGCTAAGTGCATCTTCTCAATGCACTATAAACATAAACGCGTGCAGCGTGTACGGACCAAAAAATTTGAATAGATACCAAATTCGTTTGGAGATCCAAAACGTGAAGCTAAATCGTGCCTGAAAATCTGCGCCGGAAAACGAGATTTGTGTGGGACGATGGCAACGATGAAAGTTTACGTGCGCGGAATTCAGATGAAATGTTGCGTGCGTCGCGATATTTTTCGCCTGCAAATTTACGCGCCGCTTTACGATAATCGATATACACGCTGTTTCGCGTCGAAGAGAATCGAAGCGCCTTGAGCGAATGTATGTACACGATTCCGTACGAGATTCCGAGTTTCGGCAGCCGCCGCCGCGCCGGCGACGAACAATGGGTCAAGAGTTTCTCTCTTGTCGGCAACACAATACCAACGCATAATTCGAGTAACCCGTGGAAGCACCGACCTCCGGCATGCCCACGATTCCGACGGTAGAATTCCCCGCGAAATCAAGCCTCCTCCTCGCGGCGTAACGCGGACACGCGTGTTCGCTCGCGCCCCGACAATGCATGCGGCGGATAATGGGCGGAAATATTTCCATAGTGTGTCACCTATATCCAGTATCCAGTAGTACTGCTTCACTTTCACGTATTCCTCGATGCGCGTTCGGGATCGAGGCCGCGATTCATTATTCTTCTGTCTCTATACCTGCCTGTTGTTCGACTGAAAGCGGCATGCCCGAACAATCTCTTAAAAGCTTCAATAGGAAACAACGAATAGCCCGCTTCGTATTTTCGTCTTCTACTGTGTATGAAGTACGAGCACATTTTTTGGATATTAAAAATTATATGAATACTGTCTATTTGAATACGGTATATTTGAAAATATACTACAAATATGTTACAAGTATATATTATTTAATATTATATATTTCGTATGTTCTTTCATTCTACTATTTATACACATAAAGAAGGCTCCATTAATTTATTATGTTTTTATTTAATGTGTTATAAATGCTACACAATAATATTTCTCATTATTAGCTTAACAGAAATAATACTGATTAGATCATCAAGAGTATAACGTTGAAGGAACCTGTTATCTACATCTTAAAACGTAGTTCGCGAAATTTATAGCAAATATTAGAACATCTGCCTCTTATCGCGGTAAATTTAACAAAGAGAAGTCGAGAGACAGATAACCCAAAGCATTTTGTTTAAACTTGAGATCCTCTTGAATTGTAATACCATAAAGTTTATGTTATTTCTCTCTCCCTTTTTTCGTTCTCTCCAGGAAAATCGTTCGTATATTTCAAGACACAAAGCGTTCTATTTTCAGCGCTCGTATAATCCTGCAGTAATGTTTTCGTTACAATATCCTCACGACGAAAAACCCTTCGAAACTCACGAGAATTATTTTCCACTTCGTGTATGCTCACGGTGGGAAATCATTAGTCACGTGTCAGTTGTGACAAAAACAATCGCGCGGGGAAGAAGTGTGCTCTATTAGGGAAGTTTTTAAGCGATTTAAGGGGTAGTCAAAAACTTACGGGTTTTGTCGCGTAAAATCACAAATTCTCTCTCTCTCTCTTTCGTTTTCGGGAGCGCTGAACCCGAGAGAATCTTTCGCCATTTTCACGCCTTTCTAACGCGACCACCGTCTGTGGCATATCACGGGCTCATCGCCCAGCTCGTTAACCCTTGCTCGGAGTCGCTCGAAGAAGCAACTTCTTTTTTAGCATCGCGCCAGGGACATCGATTTTAGATAAAGTCAACGAACTGACACGAATTTCCGGCGTCAGTGACAACTACAGAGAGGATCAGTACAAAGAGATCCGCACTGCTGTTTGGACAAATTAAATAGTATCGACTGTCACCGCGCCATTCCACCACCTGTGACTTGTCTTCGGTCTTTCTCTTTCTCTCTCTCTCTTTTTTCTTTTAGCCGCGCGCTCGTTTTCAACTGTCAAACCCTGCCGCAATCGATCAAATTCCACGGCAAATAGTAAACCTCGCGTCGCCGCGAGACTTGAGACTTTTCAGCGCAATACATTGCAATCGCGTGGGATGGATAAAAAGGGGATAGCTACCTGCCTTTCGTAAGACAAATCAAATGGCGAAGATCGATTGATATCCTTACGACGTATCCTTACTTAAGAATATAATGATAGACGAAGGAAAACCATGGAGGGCGATGGGGTGAAGTGACTAGATATAGTATAGTTCTTCGTAAAGGTCAACGAGGGTTACGAAGAAGACTGAACATATAGGAAAGATTCTTGTACGCGACGAGCCGTTACGGATATCGATTCAACATGATATCTTTGTGAGAGAAAAATGATGAGAGGAACAAGTCGTTTGCATATCACGTTGAAGCGAAAATCGGATGAAAGCGAGAACGTGGAAAAAAAGGCAGCGCGAAATTGAACTTCATTTTACCTCATTACGACAAGAGATAATGAGGTTGTCCGATTACTCTTGGTAATCATGCAGGACAGAGTCGGCCAAATAGATTTGTCGCTTGTTTCGAAGGCAATTGCGATTACGTCATCTACGTCTATCGTGTCGTTTATTTCACTTTGTCATTTCCCGTCGTTTTCCCATTACTCACTATCGGACACCACCGGCCGCGTCTCTACCTTACTTCTTTACCTTATTGTACCGTGATATCCGCGAGGTCACTCGAGGAGATGTAATAATTCCTGTGCTCCGAGGGGCACTCTATCGATCTATTTGCACGGCCGTAGGGCAAGCTCGGATCATGTATCGCTAGTGGTATCTAAAATTCGCCGTGCCCAATTTGCACGTGGGATTAAGCACGCGGGTGAGCGGTCATCGCGCGCCCCGCAGTCGCGGGTTTATCATGAAATATTACGGTGTATGCTCGCTGGAGAAATTGCGTCGCGATGTTGACGGAATATGACGGACGTGAAAAAATAAAAGATAAAACCGCTCGTAAAAACCGCGGGCGACAGATCCCTTTATCCACCATTTACGTCCGAAACGCTCCGGGCGAATACAATCCGGGAGATTGGCCGACAATTTATTATACCGTCGTAAAATCACGCTCGCCCAATTTTTCTTTCTTGTTCGCCAAATGATAATCGCCGCACCGAGAACTCGCGAAATCAGCAAGCGTGCTCACGCGACGCGCTGAAAGGCAAACAAATTGCTGGATAGCAGGAAGCTGTAAAGGCCACTTTACACGATTTAAGATGCGCGGAGGGGATTTGTGAGAGGATCCACTGTAGAATTTTATTCTAAATTTTAGGAAAAGTCTGCAGAATTTTTTATTCTAAAGATATTCTTTGTACGATAAATAAAATTTTATGAATATAAAATTTCCGCTGCACATTTAATTGCAGACCTTAGTTTGCGTAAAATGGATCTAAACGCTTCGAGGTGCACAAGGCAGAAACTCACATAAACGTGGTGGCAGAGAGAAACAAAAGGTAGCATGGATAGTATAAATTGCGAGCGTTTGCTGATTCTAGCAGAAAGAATAAATGTAACGACATGGCTATTCTTTGTTGTTTGTAGAATTAAATTTGATGTGACACAGCTAACTGCTTTTAGTACTAAGAGAAAATCGACAACAAAACTACAGAGCGCTCTAGAATGGTTCTAAGACATTTTGCATAATGAAAACAACAACAAATTAGTAAAAGCACTCGTGCATTTGTTATACGATAAGCAGTTTAGTGAAACTTTAAATCTGCGTAAGAGGTTTATGATTTGAAGAGAAGTTTAGAATAAATATTTTATAAACTCTGCACATCTTTACTTATTCATGCGATTCTTTAGTTTGTAGAATTTTTTAAATAGAATTATGGACATTTCTTCAAAGCTAAATATAAATTATTAAATACTTGTATTATCTCTAAATATGTTTTTTCTTGCTGCATTTCGTGTAAATTTTAAAAGAATACTGTTCTCTGTATACATAGAAAATATCTTAAAAAACGTATAATATCGAAATAATTCAAGACATACAAAAATAATATTTCAATATAATATTATGTTATTTCTTAATATACTAATATATATATATATATATATATATATATATATACATATATATGATTACTGTATGAGATATTCTATGACCATGATCGTATAATATTTTAATTTTCGTATTCCGGAGATTAATTAAAATCGACAATCCTGATACGAAAATATCGAAGTTGCACCGGTACTTTCATAATTGGACATTTTTTCTTTTGATCTTCACTGAATGTAACTGAAAGGAATACAATAATCGATTGTATTATACTTCCAAGAACTTGGCAAGAAATCCAGATCGCTTCGTTTGAGAATCAAACACAAGAAGTCTGCTTAAAGATTTAAGAGACATATCGATTTAAGAGACATATTTCTATGATTGAATGCTGCTGAAAAATTACTGTTTATTGTTAGCTATAACTTTTCCATTTACTCATAACGACATCGATATCAAATTAATTTCATTTTTATTTTAATTACACATTAGCTTATAGAAGGAAGACAACTTGGATATCGCATCGGCAGCAAATCAATTTGCATAATATCACGAATGACATTTAGAACGATTGAACGATACGATAATATCTCCATTTCCAGAATTACTCGATATATTACCAATTTTCTATTACATCATTTTATTGAATTAATTATTACGCTTTTCTAACGGTGTTATTCTACAAAGTTGTATATTTTTTTCTATTATAAGTAAAATTATATAATTACACAGAATATCTCAGAAGAAAAAACAAATATTCTGGGAAATGATAGTATCGATTATTTAAAAAATGTTCATATAAACATGTATCTTATTCCGAACGGTTTCTGAGATAATTTGAATTGCACAATACTAGCTGATATAAATGCGACACGTGAAAGAAATTAAATTTTTTCAATTATCCCAGAAGAAGAATTAAAATCGATTAAAAAAGAAATATCTTTTCTAATACAGTATACGCGCGTGCGCGTGTGTATCTACTAATTCGCTATAATTCTCCCTGTGTCACGCTTTGCTATTAAGACGATCGCTTTTAAAAGCGATCACCTTAATCGAATAGCGCTTAATCCGTTATTCGAATAGGTTTTTCACTGAAACTTCGGCCTCAGGTGTGGTGCAAGCAATGCTGACAAGGTTCGCACGGCTCCAATCCACCTTTTGCCAGTCTCGCGAATATCCGAGCTTACCGACATCGACCGATAAATCGTTGAACGAATAAGAGAGAAAAGGGGGCGGATAATGGATTTTCTAAGGACACCGAACGACCAGGTGGAAGGAATTGAAGCCTCGATTTGATTAACGTTACCCTTTTGACGTGTACTGTAATTCTATAATCTCCCCAATATATATCCCCAATAAGAAAATAATTATCAATACTCGGCAAAAGTCACGTGTTTTTGTTTTGCTAGAATTAATATTGTTAGCGTAGAACTTGAAAGCATAATCAAACCACAATTGGGAGTTGTTTGCATTATTAACATTTTATTCTCTGGACTATACTCCAAATTTCTTTCTGTTTTTGCATATGTCACCAGTCTCGGGCGTTAGAGAAGTAATTAATTTCCCCTTTAAAATTGCCCTCAACAAAAAGACGAAAGCGGTAGGTGCGCAAACAAAAGAGAGAAAGAGGAAATTACGCTCCCAACGTGAATAAACGTCCCTTTGGACGTCTCGATCTCTTTCCGCTACTTATTTTCTAACACACGAACGGAACAGTTTTACTAGATATTCACGATGAAAGGAAAGAGAAATCGGAATAGAGCAGAGACAAAAAAAATGTAGTTTGAAGTAAAAATCAATAGTCTTTATCCCTAGAAAATTCATCTTACCGTCCCGTTCCGCAATTCCGTCACCTCCTATTTCATCAATAATTGCGATTTTTTGTATTTCGTAAAAGTACGTAATCTAAATAAATTTAGTATATAACAAATATTGAATTAGAAGTCAAGTAATTGATTTTAAATGACGACTATTAATTGTTGCATCGTCAAAGGTTCGCGGAGATGAAATTCACTAATCGATCCAACTGCAATCTAATAGCGTGACACGCTTTCGGTGATTGATGACAAAGTTTTTCGATTACAGGACACGATATTAAGAGAATAGCTATCTACACTCCCGAAGATGAGAAACTGATAATGAACTGTCCAGGATGTGAGGCTACAAGATGGCCTGGAGGGCAAGTACCAGCGGCTCGCAGGGTCTTCCGGTACGTATTATCAACATTATCACACTTGATTGAACCGCTCGAATCATTATTGGGTAAATCAAGTCTTGAGCATCCTAATTTGCATATTAATAAACTGATGTGTTTTGTTTAAGTACTTGAGTAATTTTATATTTACAGAATTCGATATAAATAAAATTACTGAAAGATATTAGCACTATTCACAGCGCGTATTTTTATTAAGTCTAATTTTATCGTTATGATTTCGATAACTTGGAATAAAAATTGATAATCTTCCAGCGTTAATCGTTTACATGTGGAGTATCTCAAATCATCGCCGCCGTCAAATATTTAGCTATAGTTTCGACACGCGTTTGCGGCAATAATATGGCGATAATTACAGCTTGTACTGAGCTAGCGTAATGTATTGTGTACAGCAATAGCGGTAGCAATTATAACATCGCTGAACAACATGTTTAAATTAAATTACGCGTTCGATAACATCGCTCGATAATTCATCAAGCTCGAGAGCGACAGAGCAGGGTGATCGAGTTTGTTATTGCACGCAGATTACGAATGGTGACAGTGGCACCCGCCGCGTTCCTCGCTATCACTTGCATCGCCAGCGTCGGTGTCACTTTGGCGCTCGCTTATCTGGCCTTTAACCTTCACTTTCGCAGACACAAGTAAGTACGATATTCAGTATCGTTATATAATTGATAAAATAAAGAATTATCATGGAAAAGCACGAACATCCAAGTGATACTTGTGACAATATTCGCGGATACACTTTCTGAATATTAAGCGATCATTCTTAAAAAAAAAAAAAAGAATGAAATAATTTTATTAGTAAGTATATACGTGATATCGATTTTATGAATCAAAATAAATGAAGACAGCTCACTTATGGGGCTCGCGCTTGCTATACATATATACCCATGAATCTGTATGCAAATCGTCACGATATATCACTCAAGTCCATTATTCCTGGATATTGGCAGAAGCATAAAACTTTCAAGCCCGAGGCTGAATAACATGGCAGCCGTCGGATGTAGTCTGGTCTACGGTGCCGTTATACTTTTGGGACTGGACGACGCCACGTTATCCGACAGCGATGGTTATTATCCTACAGTGTGCAAGGTGATTAACATCTATTACGAGGACTATTAACGTCCTCGACGACGTGATCAATATTATCGGTGTCGATTTGACTCGTACAATGTATGCTAACGAGCTGCGTTAATACTGGATGCCTTGCAATAGAGGCATTACGTAAAGGCACACTTTTTTTTTAAACAAATCGGATTTGAGAATTAAAAAAAAAATGATTTGGAAAAGTTGGAGTTGATGAGAGAGAAAGCGCAATGTTTTTTAGTTAAAATACGCAATAATAACTACGCAGTCATTTATTGCTCGTCGAGAATTATACAAACACGCAATAATTGAAATTGTTTTCTCGACGATTATTACAAAGTGCTCGTTCCTATAATTATTTCGCTTGCGATAAGTGCTCTCTTTTGAAGGCAAGGATTAACATAAATGTGTTATGCGTTTCTTATCAACAGGCGAGAGTGTACTTGCTATCGGCCGGCTTCTCCCTGGCTTTTGGCTCGATGTTCACGAAGACTTATCGGGTACACAGAATCTTCACCAGGAGTCGGAGCGGGGTCGTCAAGAACAAGGTTGGCGACACGCGAACAATAATTCTCCTCCCCTCCCCCCACCCTTCGGTACACGTAACGTGACCGTAAAACCAATATTTGTTTCGAGGGGGAAAAAAAAAGACACTGAAAAGTTACGCGCTTTCGCGCGCACGCGAAATCGATGCTCCCAGTTAGACTCATAAATCGCAGTTATCGCTTCGTGCTTTTCAGCTGCTCCAGGATACCCAGCTGATATTCTTAATTTGCATGCTCCTGGTGATCGACGTCGTCGTGGTGACCCTGTGGGTGATTCTGGACCCGATGCAACGTCACCTGCAAAATCTTACTCTAGAGATAAGCCCGCAGGACCGGGGAGTCGTCTATCAGCCCCAAGTAAGTGATACGAAACGGAAGACTTCGCGTTCGACTTCGTTTCGCCGTCTCGAGAGGTATCATGGCGACGACTATGGACCTAACGGTTTTGCCACAGTGATTAACGTTAACGAACCGCGGCCAATTAACTCGTGCCTTTATTTGCCTTTGCAGGTGGAGGTGTGCCGTTCGCAGCATACGAACGGCTGGTTAAGCGCTCTCTACGTTTACAAAGGTTTATTACTCGTAGTCGGAGTTTACATGGCCTGGGAAACAAGGTGAGCTTAGGGATAAAGACGTTTCCAAGTCCGTGGATACCGCAAAGCAGGCCAGCTCCCCCGATAATAGAGATAATCCATTGCATACTTCATGTCGTTTTGAAGGCAAACCCCCGCTATTAATTTCTCGCATATCTGTATAATTCTCACAGGAGATATTACCGCGGTCCTGCTTAGCTTATCCTTTGATTGATCGTAAGCGGTTTAAATAAAACAGTCCACCGAGAGACGTTTCATACGCCTCCTGTGTATAAGCTAAGTCAAATTGCGCCGAACATCAGTGCCAGTTCGCACGGAGATATGCAATACACGAGTGAAATCGCTGATGGTTTCAGGCACGTAAAGATTCCAGCCCTAAACGACTCGCAATACATCGGTATGAGCGTGTACTTCGTAGTAATCACGTCGGGTATCGTCGTAGTGCTAGCCAACTTGATGCCCGACCGCGCGACCCTGGCCTTTGTCACGATCACTGCCCTGATTCTGGCCTCGACCACGGCGACCCTGGCGCTCCTCTTTCTGCCCCAATTGGCGAACATCCTGGCCGGGGAGAGGGCCGACCCGGTCGTGCAGAGTCTCGGTCTCAAGATCGAATGCAACACGCGTAGATTCGTCACCGACGACAGAAGGTGAGTGGCCAGCGCGAGAGAATGCATCTTCTCGAACTAAAACGCGGGAATGAAGAAAACAGAAAAGTCAAGAGTCGTGAGAGAAGAGACGGTAAGACCCAACGTTCTCACCGCGGGGGATAATCGATGGGGCGGATTGACCTCCAGACGCGATATCCCTTTATCTCGCCTACGAGCTAGAATTCCCTCGCGTTCTTTCTGCGGACGCTGAGAGAGAAATCGCATCGCATCGCTCGATTTTCGGGTAACGAGCAGCGGCCGCTTCATAAATAAAATGTTTAGAAAATTTAAGAGGCGATTGAATTGCTACGTTATTTATTATTGAACAACTCGAACGGAACAGAATTGGTCTACGTTTTAACCGCTTTAAAATCTACATCCGTTATATACGTACTTTTATCTCGCTCATATCGACAAATTTCTAAATATGTAGCATAGTTAATAATTACATATTGGATATAAGAGGATATATATATATATATGAAAGTGATATTTGTGAAAATTGTCTGAATAATTTAAAGTTTCGCATTCCTTTAAAAACGATCGTACTTCGGCAGGGAGTTACAGTATCGCGTGGAGGTGCAAAATCGAGTTTATCGTCGTGAGATGGCACAGCTGGAACTGGAATTGGCCAGATTGGAGAAGCAACTGGCGCAAGAGCCAGTGGAGACGTCACGCGCCTCATCAAGCGCCTCGATCCCACAACGAAATCCAAGTATCGGGGGCGGCTTACCTCTTTTACTGCTCAGTGTTTTGCCGCCGGTTATCCCCCGAGCTAGCTGGCCCTCCGCAGATTCGTCCGGTAAGTGCAGTAAATCGACATAGTCGCGATATGGAGATCCGCCGTGCAAAAACAACGCTATTCCGACCTGTACTCGATTAAACACTTAGATTTATTTTCGACGCTCAATCTTCGTTTGAATCAATCCTTCTAAAAGACAACAGTTAGACAAATCGCGACAGCGAAAGCTATCGGAACGTCTTCACGAAAGAGATGACACAATATTGATCGGATCAACAGAGCCAATTCGTATACGTGTGGCATTCTGCGGAACGATAGATTGACTTTCATTAGTCTAAATTTGGGAAGCTAAGGGTTCGCATTGAATTCTATGAAGGGACGACCGAAACCTTCTTCGGCGAGATGCATTATTTATATTAAAGGTGCGAAACCAAAGTTTCGACCGATGGAAATACTTGAAGTGACGAAAGTGTGACTGGCAGATTATCGAAACGAAAGCGCCGAAAGACAGGAATAGACGTGTCAAAACTTGCACGACGAATCGAGCTTCGCTAGCTAGGAGAGAAGGAAGGAATCATAAGTTTATTAATATTTTTCTCGCTTTCGTCGTTTCTTTTTCGTCAATCAGATGTCCAAGGAAGGTGACAGAAATTCCTTTATTGCACGTAAATTGCCTGAAAAAAAAAAAACGTTCGCTCACGCTCGCCCTGCCTGAGTTAAAGCGTGAGAAAAGAGAGCTCGAGTTATAGAAGATATTAGTGTAGCGGAAAATAAAAAAAAAAGCGTTTTTATTTGAACTTTTTCTCGAGATCTTTCCCGCGCGTTTCGTAAATTAGATTTGTGATGAAGCGGTTATCGCTTCTACAGAGAAAAGTAACATACATGTAATGCATGCGCAAAAGTATACTCGAAAACACTGTCGCGGGGATTTTAATTATAGTGCATTAATTATTCGTTGTAAATGTGTTACGTGAAAATATCCCAGAAGCTTTGTATATAATGCGGAGCAAGAACTTAACAGCGAGCAAAGTAGCAGTGGACAATCCTCTTTAAAATAGAGTTTTAGAAGTTATTTAACTTTAGACTCTCAATCACACCAGGCCACGTCGAATAGCTGTAGGTGTTCAATTTCGCAGGAATAAATCCCTCTCCATTCTCATTTTAATTGATCTACTCTTTTTTTTACAGACCGCATGAACAAAATGCAATAATCACTCGCGATTATTTTATTCGCTTACGCCGTGGCGACGCGCGGAAAACACGTGCGCCTCGCATATAATTGATTTTGTTTATTCCTATCTGTCGAGCGCTTACTGACAAAGGGAAACTTTCCTCGAAAACTCGCCGTCTCACTTTGCCATTTGCAGCGCAAATACCGCGCGTTTGCCTCGCGGAATATCCGCTTTCAACTGTCATGCACATGCATATTTACGCTCCGATAATTCACCGACGGCGACACGCCGGAACGCAAGACATGTATCGAGTACCCTCCTCCCCGTGTTCCGCGTGTACCAATTATCGTTCGCATCAACTTGACCGTGATCGCGAGAATACCATTCAGTATTATTAGCAAGCAAGAGCTCGTTGGGCGAAGAGAGTTGATGCGTTTCCGGCATATACGTATATCGATCCTCGAGCTCTCTCGGGTCTCGCATTACACTCGTGTCTCCAAAATCCCAGAATCCCCTCGATAAGTCCGGACAATTCCGCACACGAGTACACGTACGTATGTACGCTGCACGTTCCACCCCAATATTTCTGAATGTCTACCATGACACCGAATCGAACGAGGTCAAAGGTTGCGCGCCGGTTTATGTGTATGCATGCATACGGAGTGTCTCTCTCGCCATTGCCGGAAAAATCGTGAACACCGTGAAAAGTTTCCAAAGCTGTTTTCTCCGAAGAAAACGACGCGACGACCCGATTTCAAATATCTTTTTCATTCAAACGCATCTTGATATCGATGCAATTTTATACGCTTTAATTGAGATTTTCTAAGAAGAGATGATTCTTGAATGAGGAAAAAAAATATAGTTACAGTTTTCCTTTCGGAAATATCTATGTCTAATCTATCACGACATTCACGACACTGTCGAAATATTCTTCGCCGATAGTGTGAGTATATCCGGTGTATGTCCCTACATTACGTAAATTACATACTGCGTACATGATATACGATGTACTCACCACATATCGCAGTGCCGGTGCACTGAAACTCATGTGACGGAAATATTTAGTAATTATTGATCTGGAGTTCCTTTATATGTCAAAGTATCAATGCCACTATTTCAATAACGAACATGTCTCATAAGCTAGTTGAAGATGTGAATCGTTATATGCGCTTTTGCCAACTTCAGATTGACACATAATTTACGATTCGCGTTATATTAGCGGTTTTTTAAATTTTCCTGGCTAAGTATGACGAAATTTCGAATGGAATATAATTATATCAAAGAACATTTCGGCTTGTCGTTCCCAAAAATACATAATACAGAAAAGTAAGAAACGTTTTAACATTTTACTACTATGAAAGACATATATACATATTTACCCTCCTTCTTCTCCTACTCTGAAGACGATTTTCATACTGAACCTGCAGTCGTAATCCGATTAGGACATTACGCGGGAATACTGATCTCATGGAGCAAAAATTTGGAGCACTTGCGTCGCAACAAATCTGAAATAAAATAAAACGATTGTCTAATCAGCGACATTAAGAAATATAGTACTGTCGTTCTAAATGAATAACGTAAATCGATCAAAGTATAAAAAGATTCTTGGTTCATATCTTCGTGGAATTAAATTCATTTAGATAGATAAATAATTTTCTTTCGGATAATATTTAGAGGAATATTTCCTGTTGCGAGCGCGGACTCACATTCATCGGATTCACGACTCACTTCCGCATAATTGTCGTCTAAACTCGCGCGCGCTTTCGCCTAATGCGGAATTCCGACTGCTAGGAGGGTAGAAACCCCAGGCGTCAATAATGCGCGTCCATCATAATGATCGCTCGACACATAATGGTGGTTTCGCGTCATGTACGAGTTTGGCCCTTGTTGAAATTAGGCATACGTCGCGGTACCGTAGCATTTAGCAGTCAACCGGATCTGGAGCCCGGCGATCCCAGACAAAGCCTGGCCGACCTTTACAAGCTGCACCGTCGCCGGGAGACCGAGGGCCCGAATCGGCTGGGCGTTTTTCAACGGCTCTTCAGCCTCTTCGGCAGCAGGCCGAGTAGCAGGAAAACCTCCACCGCGTCGTTCACCGGTAAGAGAAAAGCGCCGGGGAATAAAAGAATCGAGGCACTTTACACCTTAAAACGGTACGATATAGATACGATTTAACGGTATATGTATATTGCTACGTCAGAAGCGAGCAAATTTCTCGCACAAAGGAACATTTTTACAAAAGCACACGTACAACTATGAGCGAAAATTCAAAATAAAAGTAAAAATTCCAATTGGGACCATCTGTCCATTACATTGGAATAATTTGCGCTTTTTGTTCGCTTTCAGTCGTGAAATGCTTGTGAGGAATAAATGCAAATTATTTGAACTCGATTCACATTGCGGTCTATAATCGTTTGTGAATTGAGAGGCAGAGGGGAAGAGAAAAGTTATTTTCGTATTATATAACATGTGTAACATTATAGGTTTCACATTTTGATTGAATGCGGTTTATATTTCGTGTTTAGCTTTCGCATTTCGTATAATTCATCCACATATTTAATATATGCGACTTATCCTGCTTAATATTACCTTCATTAGGGGTTGCATCGGCGCTTCGAGTCCATATGGGATATATCGCTGGTTTAGTGCCCGGCGCGAAAGCTGCCTCTACTTGCCAAGTGGACGCCCAAGGCACTCACTCGCCTCAAACACGATGCGGTTCAGGACCAATAATTAGCATTACTAGTGAGGAAGACCGTAGGTTGAGCCTAGTAGGATTACGTCGTAAGGAAAGTAGCGAGCCTAAAGTAAATTTCAGCTTACCACCACGTAAGTGTGACCTAACTTCAACATATATTATCTCACAATTAAACACAGATATTATTTCAAACATTTTTGCCTTTACAGAAATATCGGATTTATTAATTTAATTTCGATATAATAAAAATATCGGTTTCTCTCTCAGAAAGGAGAGATATGATTGTAATTTTTTTTTTCGCTGCGTAATACATCTTGTAAATTCGTAAAAATGTTCTAAAGAGAGAGCTTTTAAATACAAACACTGCGATGTTTAAAATGTTTCAGAGACGAGCACGAGTCAGTCGTCTTCTCGAGAGAAGATACGCGGCTCACCGCGGTTCCCTCATCGAATAATTCCGGCGAACAGTTTAAGCGCCATTGCACAAGGTACATCGGTCGCGAGACCGCATCGTTGGCACTCGATGGATGACGCGACGAAACCGAAGACTACTCAAACAACGTCTCGCGGCTCGTGCAGTCCCAACTCCGACGTGTCGACCACGAGCGAGATCAGGGTTTCCTTCACTGCGACGGCCAATATTGTCAGAGTCAAGAAACCACCGGATTCTTTAGCCCTGACTGTCGCCGTAGACTCGAAGATGAGTCCAGTCGACGCGAGACTGGGCAGCGATCTGAGGAAGCTGTTCCGAGAGAACGACAGCGAGGAGGCAGTCAGTCCGGCCGAACACGAGTCGAAGACGACGCGGTCGAGTTCGTCGTCTTCCTCGTCCCTGAAAATAATAGGTGCCACTAGCGATTCTGTGAAGAACGATTCCACTCCAGAAACTCAACGGGATACCGTGTCAAACGTCCATCAAGAATCGAGGCCTCGTCCTATGAGCCCGGTGATCTCGGTGATCGACTTGGATAATCCAGGGGAGGAATTGAACGCCGATGTCGACAGTCGTGTCGGCACTTCCCGCGAGGAGAAGAGACCGACTTCCGTAACGTAAAAATATCGTGCACGTGATGGTAACGCAATTTTTGTTGTAAGTGATATAAAGTTTATCAAAGTTTAAGAGAGAGAGAAGATATATTAGGGAGAAAACTACGTTGATTTTCTCGTGTTCCACTTGCAACGTCTAACATTTCGAGGTCCTCCCGAGAAAGTGGGACAGCGATTCTATCAAAATTCCTAATTACCGTAGCCGCTTAGACAATCTAAAACAAATTGAAAATCTCTATTTAGATGTTTCGTGTGATAGATGAAGGAAGATTATCATGCAGCGTGATAAGAGATAATTAAAGTAATTAGAGGCGCGTTATGAACTAGAATTTTCGCAACAGAGTCAGTATACAATACATGAAAATTATATACATATATATATATATATATATATACATATATAATTACAATAAAATATAGCATTATATTAGGTAGCTTTAAATCAACATTTTAAAAACCGAGTAGATCTTTCGATAGTCAATTCACAATCCAACGTTAAATAGTGATAATGTTGTTTATTAATTAACGTTACAGTTGATTATTTATTGAGCGTTATATCGATTCAGTAGTGTCGGAAACTGTGCAGTGGAACGCTATAAAATCGACAATTAATGCAATATAAATCACCAAAGGGAAAAGACAATATAGACACTCGGCTCAACTTGACGCGAGAGCTGACTTTATTCGTGCTCAAATCAATAAGCGGAATACGGTGCGTCATGATTGTGCGGAGACTACACAAGGTGTGGCGTACGTGTAAATGTACATAGATTTCTTGTTCGCGTAATGCCCAAATGTGCGAGGATCATGGACCAATCGCAATGTAATCTCAAACATGTGTGTTCGCTAGTAACTGTGCCAAAAAAAAGAGAAAAAAAAGCAAATTTTAAGACCCGTAAGAGTATACGTTTGTCTTGGAGGATTATAAAACGGGACCAACGTTTATGATATCCTTTTAAGTATTTTTCTTTTTGCAATGGAATGAATTCGGTAATCTTGGCCCTGATACAAGTTGTATCGTAAAAGAAGTATATTGTTTTCGAAAAAAAAACACTAAAGTTTTACCTCTGTTTTCTCTGCTAACGATCGAGAAGAATCGGCGGAGATCAAAAAGTTGGGAAACTTTAACGTCACTTTAATTTAAAATACTCGATTTATAAATGATGATGTAATCACCGGATATTCGAAGATAGAATACTTTCGCAATTCGAAAACGCTAAAATGTTTCAGAGAGGACAAACTGTAAATACCCTTACGGGACTGCAATCAAAGTGTTCAGTGCCCCAAACCTTTTCTCTAGTACCTGCGCTCATATGCAATGAAAATACATATATATCTGCTCGAAAAAGCGATTTAAAATTTTAAAATAAGAACGTTTTGTTTGTAACATGCGTGAATACGTATTGAAATGTACCGATATTTTCATGCCACCGAGTATAAACGTATATACGTATAAATATGTAGATAAGAGGACATATTCCCGCGAAAGGGTTTCCTTCCGAAGTCTTGCTATCCGACTGGTTTCGTAACTCGGGTATCTCGATGTGTCAATCAATAAAAATACTTTACCAATTAAGCAATAATCAGCATTGTCTGTGCAAATAAGAATGATATAATAAAGAACTATATATATATATATTCTATCCATTTGTTTTATTATATTGATATCCATTCGTTGATGTATCGCATTACGTTGATATCCATTCTAAAGTTCATTAAAAGATGATTAATGCGATAAATATTCAATTAATGTAATCTTTTATTCTTACATGTCATAAGTCAGAATATCTAAGCAAAACAATATGATACAAAAAGACATCAACCCGTTGTATTATTAATAAAATAATTATTTACATTTTCTTACATCTTATGTAGGACAGTATATTTCGAATTAATATACTTACGCGCGTCATTTTTTGTTTATATATACATATATTTATTTATAAACCTAGTATTTATTATAAGTACTTCATATAAATATATATATGTATATATTTATATAAAGTATTTATAATAGTTATAATAAATATTTTTCAAATATAAGTCATATTAATTTTTCAACTATAATAATAAACTGGTAAATATACGTATATCACGAAAAAAATGATCTTTTGACAGTATACATAATTTTTAAATGTCATTTTTATTAAAAAAAATGATGAATTTAAATATCAGGCTTCTTGGTTGCTCTTTGTCAGACTTAATGTAACTTACTTATTATCTAATTTCTTATAATCATATTTATATTCTATTGCCGTTACGGTCGCATCATTACGATTTAACGATTAATAAATCATTTTCTATCTGTTCGCCTGAATAATATTACGTAAGAAAGTAATATATTTCAAGGTACACGTAGTAGAAAAAAAAAGAGATCTACTGATTCATTGATGCAATATTTAGGAATAACAATGAAGGGTTGTACGCGCAAATATACAGAAACGCGGGTGTTATAAGTAAGATTAATGAATCTATTATATTACAGCATTGCTTCCTTCCACACATCTTCCCCTTACGCGCTTCATCTTCTGTAGCTATATCGCCGCCTGAAACAATTAACGTTCAATTTGGTAATTGTGAAATCGATAATGTTACTTTTGGCAAGTGACAAATCTAATTACTTACATTAATTTTATCTAGGATTGTTTCCGCTGGTTTATTTCCTTTCGCAGCCTCCTTCGAATCGTCTTTAACAATATTTTGCTTCTCCTCCTCCGTATTAGCCTTTTTCTCCAAGGCGTTTCTCGCCTCTATCCTCTTACGATTCAGGAAAGCCATGCCGTGCACCCTCAGATGCTTGTCTACCGCAGCTTTATCTTCGAAAACTGCCATACAGACGTGGCACTGATTAGCCACCGTCGTTCTCCCTTCCGTTTGCAGATCACCGTCAAAGCTAGGGGCGTAAGAGGGGTTTTGATTCATATAATTAACCGGATCGTCTATGCCGTGGAAAGCCTTGAGATGCATCTGCAAGCTGGGCGCGACAACGAAGTTCTCGCCACATTCTAAGCATATCAGGTAGCGGTCCTTCAGTCGATGATTGGCGGCGATATGCTCCCTCAGGTCAGGCATATCGGCGCATCGTTGACCGCATTTCTTGCATATAAAATTACCGTCGCCATCCTCCGCCGTCTCCTGTTTCACGCATAATCCTACCTGTGAATTCGTATCCTTCGTCTCTACGTGCTTCTTCGGCGTCCAACGACGCTTCCTTTTACAAACGTATAAAGCGCTGTCCGATTTCCGCTTCTTGTTGTTAATAAACTGTTTATAGCCGCCATTAATAAAGTCGTGCGATATTCGCGATAACTGCGGAGTGACTACCGCCATTCTGTATTCGTCCGAATGCTTTTCACGAAAGTGCGCCTGCACCACGAACTGAGAAGTATTAATCCGTTCGTTGCACAAGTGACATAGATAATCAATACTTTCTTCCTCTTGTACGTCTGTCCCTAGAGCGATACGAACTTTGGACTTGTCAGCTCCCCGGACAGAAGACCTCTTTGATTTCGATTTCTTTGAGCCGTCGACCGGCTCATTTTCCGACCCATTTTCCGGCTTATTGGCCTCAAGTAAATGTTGCGGGATTCTGGTAAGCGGAGGAGGTTTTGGTATAGATGCCATGTAGCTTGCGTTTTCATCTTTCCGTATATCGCACATTTCCGCGATAACGTGTTGCTCGATGTCCGGTTTACATATTTTCCTAAAGTCAACTATTTTTATTTTACGGTTGTCCGTGCTTGCTTCGGATACGGCATTCGAAACCTTTTTACTCGATTTATTTGATGAATTTACACGGACATCAACTGCGTCTGCTAATGGAGGCTTTTCAGATTCGGAGATGTGTGAAGCATTTAATTCGTTATCTTCATCAAGCTCTTTTGCTGTCTCTTCCTGGCTACTCGACTTGCTATCGTCTAATTTCGTGATTGCCTCCTTAGATCTGGATGACTTTAAATCATTTATCGATCTAACGTTGATTATTTTTGGCAATAAGTCTTTTCTTTCCTTACCATTTGTTTTCTTCATTGTTTGTGAATCTTCGGCGACAGCCATATCAGCATCTGCAGACCATTCCGTATTCTGAGAGCCACGTTCGAATATTTCTGAACTGATAGTCCGAGTATTCACGATTTTTGGCATCATGGTGTCATCCGTGCATGGTACCTCGTTTGCAAATGTATTGTCGGAAACTACCTTGAAAAATTGTTGAATAAAATTTTTATCAGCTTTCAAATATTTTGTACCAAAAATTTCGGTAAACGCTTCTTTGCTAAGAATTTTCGACATTCGTTCCACATGATTATCTCGTATATGAGTGTTCATTAACTTCGACACGTGTTTGTTATCTGTAGTTATTAAATGGCAACAGGGACATTTGAACCATACTAATTTGCGAATTCCAGGATACTTCTCCAAATATAACATGTAATTCTCGCAACGTAAGATTACGTTGCTTAATTTACACCCCCCCAGCCGTACTGGATTCTGCTCTGTCTTAGACGGATGTGTCTCCGTGCAATGCTGTACGTACTCGTTGTACAAGGTAAACACCCGGGAGCAATCTTCGCAACCTACCTTCGTCTTGCTATGCATGATAACAAAATGTCTGGTGACCGACTCTAGATCCCTAAAGCCATCTATTTCGCAAATTTTACAAGTAAATGTAATCTTTTTCGACATATGAAAGCAAGCAGTCCACGTGTGAATCTCTAAAGATGTAAAAGAATTAAATTTGGAACCGCAATCCGGACAAATGTAAGGTTTACTCTTCTTATGGTAGTTTTGATGCGCGATAAATCGCGACGTGGTGCCTTGGTAGGATTGACACTCGTGACAAACTTGTTTGTAACAAGAACAATATGCATTAGCATTCTTAGGTAATTTTGAAAAGCCAGCTATATATGATTTAGGCTTGATAAATCTGTCGCATGACAGACATTTGTATACTGACTCCATCCTCGTTTCCCATTCGTTTAATATTACGTCATCGTTTTTCTTGTTCTGTACATCCTGATTACATTTTTCGAAACATACTTCTATTACGCATCGGAGAGTATTGACAGCCCTTAACTTTTCTTTAAAAACAGCGTCAGATATGAAATTCAAAACTTGTCTCATTTCTTCAGTAACACATTGCAGATGCTCAAGTCGTTCTTTCAATTCCAGATTATTCATCTGATAAAACTCGTCAAACATTTCTCGTCTATATTTTACTATTACATCACACACAGAAAGAAAGCTTTCTTTCGCAATACGATCTACTACTTTTATATCCATATAAAGATCTCCATTTTCTTCCTTGATCAGCGATATCGTTTCCGATATATATTTCTGGGCCGCCATAGCGGATATCGGTATTAAATGCGGAGGTACCTCCTGTAATTTTGGCATAACTGATTTCTTAACGTGCAATTCGCAACTGGAACTGCTGGACAATTCAGAAGGAGATGGCGAAGGTGTTAGAACGGAATTGTTGTGAAGCGAAGTAATTTGCTGTACGCCAATGTTTTCGTTAGAATTAGTGGACGTTAACTTTGGCTTTGAAACGTTGTGCTCGAATGCTAGTTGTTTTGTAGCTTTCGTGACATTTTTCACAGTTAATAAATTAGGAGATCTTTTTGGTAATATTTTTTGGTACTCTTTCATGATTTCTTTTGTACGTTTAATAATATATTTCTTTCCGTCTTTCATTATAATTTTTCCAGTGATTTCTTGCTTCTTGGCATTGGAATCACACACAATCTGCGTTGACGTATTTGAACCTGTACCTCCGTTACCCACTAGCGAGTTGCTTGAATCTTTTTTGGTGATCACCTCATTCTCGCCATGGGCGATCACGTTACAATCCTGCCCAATAAAAACTACTTTCTTGTTGGAAATAAAATGAGGTGGAAGTTGGCTAATTATTGATGCAATATTCTTTGGATCTTGAAGAGTTAATATGTTATTATTTACTCTTGTTGTCTGAAGACTTGAAGGATCTAAATTAGTCTTAATATTGCTTGTCTTAGCAGGAAATGGAATACTAATCTTAAATGAATTGTCCGGAATTTTACTGACGCCAGTTTTGGTTATAAGTTTATTAGGATTGTTCCTTGCAGTTTTCTTTACAGGAGGTTGAGCTGTCTTACGTTGTTGCACATAATCTTTGAATGTTGGTTGTATAATAGCTAGACTTTTACTAGAGCCGTAGTTGCCAGCTTTTGCGATGACAGCACTTTCATGAATCGTATTCGTTTCGAGTGAATTGCGATTCTTAAAAGTTTCATTCGTTGTTCTATTATTCATTTTGACTGTATTAGCTAGGCGACAATTTTTTATCTCTTGTGCTGTTGATTGTTTCTTATGTGTCTCACAATTCACTGGTATCTCTGGTTCGAAACATTGTGAAGCAGGACCGCAATCCACAAAAGTGATGTCAGTTGCTGTACACGGATTATCTTCATTTTCCAAGATATTCTTGTCCGAGATTATACTAGCGGAATAGCTGTCTATATTTTTATCCATGAAATTGCTGTCAAATTCCATGTCCAGAGAACTTTTGCTATCGTCATATGTAGCGTCAGAAGAATTGTAGTTTGTTTCAAATATTTGTCGGCCCTGGTAACCGTCAACAATCTTACTTATTATATTGTCATTACTTTTGCCATTGACCAGCTTCCACCAGTTGTCTTGCAAGTTATGCATCTTGAACCAATCTATAATATGTATGCGCAACAAAAATGTCTGCTCCATAAGTGCTTCGCATAGCATTTCAAATTCAGGAGACCAATCACTGCTGCTCATGTTAAGAGGTAGAGGTATCAACATCAAATCACCCATATTTACAGAGCTTAATCGATGCATTTTTAAATGCTCGATAAATTGGCACTGGTTGTAGAATACTCTTACGGCTCCCCATCTTTGACTCTTATTTAAACCTCTCGCTCGCAAATACGCACGTTTATCGCTGTGCTGTTTTATGCACGTAGAACATTTTATACACGTAGAACGTCCCGTCTCGCTTATGTGAGTACATACTGTTTTGAAGCACATGTGACACCAGAGCCCTAAGATCCAGCTGTGCCGCGTGTTGTGATCCTCAAAACTGCTTTGAAAACGAAAGCTGAAACAAAGATCACTCGTATATACGCGTGTGCTGTAGCTTACAGTTATATAGTAAGATAGTGAGATGAATCATAAAATTCTGTCGTATCTTAACGCGGTTGTTAGAACACTCTATCCAAACTCACCAATCTTTGCATTGTTTACACACGTACAACGGACCAGACTCCACAATCTCTTCGCTCAATGACGCCGGCGGTTCCGTTGGCATGTAAGGTAGACATTGCCTGCCAAACACAGTATTCTGCACAGCCCTGTGATACTGTTGTCCCCATTTGTCCTCGATTCTACGATTCTTATGCACCTTCGGTCCCAGGCGTCGGGACCTCGAACTAAAACGATCCTGAAAACAGGTTGTCACTCTTAGATGAAAAATATTAAATATTATTTTCTTGTTGGACTCTACAATTTTGAGTGATTCTCGCAAGATTCTTTATGATTGTAAAAAAACTGCAATGATTTAGTCAATATTTTCGCAATACCACTATCTGCACAAGATACTAGAACAGGTTCCCTCCTACGCATTATCTCTATCAATCAACACCATGAAGCACAGTACAAAATTTCCATTCATAGAGTTTAAAGCCGACCCTTAGTCCCCTACACATATCTGATCCCTTTACCATGGATATTTGTTACAGCGTGTCTCTCATATCACAATACAACATATTGGAATCTAATGAAATGCATTAACACATTGCTGCAAATCACAAAGCTGTATGACTGTGTATACATCTTTCAGCCATGACGTGCCTTGAATCGCTGGCACCCTACCGGTAAAACAGTGCATGATAGAGCTGCCATAGTGGAAAGACATTGAAACAATTTGTGCTTGGTTAATGCGACGATTCAACGTTAACCAAGTTGCATATTCGACATCTTATTAATGTCGACTCTTGATGGCAATCACACGATTTGATGATAACTTTTACAACTTAGCTGACTTAGCACAATGCAATGTATACAGTAGCTCAGTACCATTGGTTTCACAGGATAACGTAGTCCTTGAGGAATTTTTTTTTTATGGTGTTATTAATATTGTAATTACAAACTGCACGCCATCCCGAATTGAAATAAATCCAGATGAAAAACCCTCCAATACAGAGATCCTGAAATTTATACAAGGACGTCAGATGTATGTTTCACAATGTGGTCTGTCACAGTTGGATGTGCATGTGCTTTTGATAAATCAATAAATCAAGATACTATCTGGATACAACGCGTTTCCATGAAGTTACTACAATCAATTATGCTTAAAAGGTGCTCTGTATTTCTGTAGAATCCATCATGCGCGATAAATTATGCGCACGTTAAACAATATAAGAAAATATCAAACATCTATATGGTATATTTCCACATACATTTATCAGTGGTATGTAATTTAAAACACGCACATCCATCTGTGAAAAGATAGAGAATTTACCTTCGAGATATCGTGTCTCGAGTGACAATGCTTCTAGAAACTATATAGGTATATTTATGGATCTGTAATATTATTCCTGAGATGATAATTTTTATCAGCAGTGATTCTCCCTCTCTTTCACTGTGACATCATCTAGCATCTGAAACAAAGTAGACAGCATGTTATTTGCGTCCCGTATCATAGGTATAATATAATGTGAAATAAGTTTCAGTGAAAGGGAATTGTGGAAGAGCGAGTGATGGCCATGACCACCACGTATACGCAAGAAACTAAAATTATTACAATTCGACATAATTTTCTCTATTAAAGTCCCGCTTTTATATTTCATAATTGGATTACAATTGGAATACGAGATATTATTATGAAGACTTTGATAATACCGTTTCACACTGTCCACAACAAGACTCTTGGGGGCTCAGTACACAACTGTGTCTAACCTCGTAACAACTACTGCCAGAGTGCGCTAGTCTCTCGAATAGTCGAATGTAATAACGTTGTGCTCTGCGAGATGCGGCAAGGCTTCGACTTAAAGCAGCGTAGCTTGAAATATTCCAGAATACATGGTAAATGAACAGATCACCTGTGCGAATTCTTTTACAAAAAATGAGCAAAATCGCGCTGATAAAAATGCATTATCGTGGCAATCATCAATACCACATGTGCACGCGACTGACGCGACACACATTTGTTCAGATGAGCATAATAGGGTACGTCTTACACTGGTGTACTCTTAATTGATATTTGTAGTCAATCGTATTGATTATCGATGCATGAATACGTGATACGCAGGCTAAATACATTGCGACGTAAAGTACTGATAATAAACTACTACAAAAACATCGGAGTGACTTTGATTGGTCTTTTTCTGATTTAATCGCGTAATTCTGCCAATTCCTGAGCCTTTCATATTTTTTAAAAATTCAGGATAAAGCAAGATGTTTTTGACGAGGAAAAGTAAGGTGTTTTTAAACTGATTTTCTCCTATTATCTACGAAGGAGCCTCTCATTCCATCGATGAAACTTCGAGGCTGCGTTTTGTGAACGATCAGATTGTGGGAGATTCCGTGGAAAACAACGGAAATTTTTATTCTTAAAACTCTCTTCCCGATCGTCCTTTTCATCGCCGTCCCCTTATCTCCGTGGAAATCGGCAATTTCGCGTGCGTTCGCCGTTTATCTTTCCCGCCTAAGGAATCACGTTATCGACTGACGACTGCTCAGCGGCTGCGCCGACTTGCGGCGACTAGCGACGACGGAGTGGTCTTATGGCACTGGCCGTGGAGTGTGGACTCCAGTGATCGCGCGGAGACACAACCGAGTCGTCGACTGGTGACCGCCTGGTTGCGCAATTGCGAAAAATGCCGTTTTATCAGTACAACTCGTTCACCGGCAAGCTGAAGCCGTCCGTCAATTTTCAGCCGCTGTACCCCCTCGTAAGTGATGATGCACGCGGTCCTTGTCTCGCGCACGAAAACTCATCGACGTGACGGCCGTCGGCCTCGGCCGAGTCCCCGAGAGGGTATCGCCGATCCGCACGTTTCATCATTTCTTCCGCGGAATCGCAGGTGCTCGCGTTCCTTTTCCCCGAGTGTTGTCCTCCCCCTCGGTGATCGACTGTCAATTGTTCGTTATCGGGTCTGATTATCGAAACGTAGAGTAGCGATTCGGCCATGTCGACTTGCGGACCTACGTTCATGTAACATCTTTATCAGATCTCGCGTTACAACACAATATGCTATGATGATGATGATTAATATGATGGTTGAAGTGTATACTTTGAATCGGTCTGTCATATGTTAATTGTAATCGTCAATGCTTTGGAAACAGAATGATCGATGAGTAGACATATATAGATATACGAGAGTTTGGTCTATATTCTATAAATATATTTTCATCTGTATGCTCTCTCTGGAGAGAGAAAGAAAGACAGACAGTTCTCGAACGATTCTCTATGTTAATATTTTTATTTAGTACACATGCTGATGCAGTAAATGTCCTTTATGTTTCAGTCTCCTCTTCCTTTACAAAAGGGGGACCCGGTAATAATTTTTGACACCGTCAAGACAAAGCCAGTGATGGTGACGCCCAAGGCGAGCTACTGCACCGACAAACCACCCACCCTTGACCCGAAAATGTGGGCAAAATACAAGCACTTCCAGGCAAGTTGTGCATAACGAAATGACGTTGCGACTACGAGTAAACTTGTCGAATGCAGATTTACCTTCAACATACTTTTCTTCCTGTTTGCAGGCTGTAATCGACAAGCCGGTGTACTTGGCAGGTGGCAAAAAGGATAAGGCGCTCTTCTTATTCACAGCCGCATACGTCGGTGTTTGTACATTACAGTCACTCGTGTTCATTGCAAAAGAAGTATTGAACATTATCTAAATAGAATAAGCGGGTATTATGTAGATAATAAATTGTATAGACTCTTCTGGTACTGCGATCCTATATTGACATTACTAATGTTAATGCTGGCAAATAATAAAAGGTAATTATATTGAATTAAAACGATGTGTCTTTTATGTTATCTATCAATACATCTGGATATCACCTTTGCATTTAATTTCGACATTCGAGATATCTTTTGTACATAAGATTGAGAGTAAATTTTGCGTAAGAGGAAATTGTGTTTTTTGATATAAAAAAATAAACTTTTCTAATTTTTTATGATTTACGTAACTTCCAGAGATGCATCGTGCATCTCTAACGCCCTCTCGACAAATATCAAACAATCAAACAAATGTTAGGAAGGTTAGGAGTAAAGATCATCAGGCAATCGATTTAAAGGTTATGTTTTCCTGTGTATTGTCTGCTGTGTTTGCTATAAGAGCAGAGATACAGAGACGATTAGGATGTGACAGCTCGTCGAAGTCAATCGTGTGTCTCGGGATAAAGTCAGGATAAGGCATCGCCATGGAGGAACAAGGCAAGCCGACCATGGTGTTCCATCCGATTATTTCCTCCGTACAGAAAATTGCCCTGTACGAGACGAAATCCGTGAGTCTCGAATTGAACGTTCCAACTTCTCTCAGTTATCCCCAAGACCTGCAGGTTGTCACATACGTTACATCATCTTTACGTTTCCAGCGGTTCTATCTGATGGGATCTAACAACACGTTGACGCGTTTTCGAGTTCTGAAAATCGACAGGATGGAACCGAGGGAGCTGGTCGTGGTGGACGACAAGAGGGAGTATACTCAGGACGAGATAAAAGATCTCGTCAACATGATCGACATGGGCAACCGTACGCGTGCGGGGCAGCGCAACAACGTGGGCGGTGTTGCACGCGTCGTGTCCGCCTTCGGGATTGTTGGTAAGATTCATTACGCACACGCGTTTCCATCCACGATGCACATTAACAAGTACAGAATTATTAATTGCAGCACGCATAAGCTTTTGCACATATATATATATATATATATATATATATATATGTATTAATATAGTTGCTCATTCGTAGTTGTACAGATTTTTTTTATTTAAATGTTCTAAGTTATCTGGTATATATACGCATTCTCCTTTCTCTTTCAACTAGTCTATATTATTGATAAACATGTCGAAGCTTAGGCTCCTCAGTGTTTCAAGCTTTGCCCAAGATTACACTTAACTCTCACCTTATTACATACAAAACTTGTTACACGCTGTTACTAATACTTATACTGTTCAGATACTAAAAGCATCTATCGGAATTATTTGTTGATTGCGTTGTACGAAACTTAGCTTACTTACATTTGCTTGCTAATAAAGGCAAAGATAGTAAAGAACCTGCACCTAGTTCGGGTATATCCGAGGAGCCTGAGCAACAAGAATTACAAAAACCACTGCACAAACCGACACAAACTAAATTCACCTGGAAGAATATGTGGCAGAGAGACACTTTTCCAAGACTAGTGCCAGCTTTTGCTCTCCTTGGTAAGGCATAATGAGCTTTTTATTGACAAAGCCAAAGGTAGACGTATATAGTTATCGCAAACGGAATAACTTTGTTGCGTAAAGAGTGAATTAGCTTTTGGGGAGTATATTAATTGGCTGTTAACATGTAGATGTGTGAATGAAGATTGTTAAATACAGAAATAATAGGTAAAATTTTAATTGGTTTAAAATAAAATATTTTGTATTAAGTTTAAGAAAATGTATGTGACAAAGCATTGGTTATACTGAACAACATCATACAGAGTTATTCGGTTGATATTCGATAGGCCAGTATGCAATCAATTAGAATAAACCCTATATGATTAACAGAATTAATATTCGCTATCAGACATCCATGGTACATTATGGTATGTACATATCTTCTCTCGTGCATGGTGTGATATTTATACTTACATATTTGGTATTTCTCACGTGTGATGTAATTAGGTTAAATGCATGGATATTACATACCATCTAGACAATGGGCCGCTACAAAAATTAGTAGTGCTTAGGATAATGTAGAAAATATGCAAGCAAACCATCGCCAATATAGCCAATTCCTTTTTTAATTTTTAGAAAATATAGTGGAAATATGAAGTATATCCAGTAATTGACACTAATCATAAGTTGTAGACACATTTTGTAAAGAAATATTTGATGCAGGGTTTATACGTTTTTTGGAGGGATATTACATAATCCTAGTTACAAAACGTCGCCGAGTTGCAGTTATTGGTCATCATACGATATATAAAGTCGAAGATACGTCAATGATATACATACCAAATGACATTATACGAATCTTTCATCCCGACGAACAGAGATATGTAAAGATGTTTCAAAGCATTGATCTCAGCAGTAACTTCTACTTCAGTTATTCGTATGATATATCGCATACTTTTCAAAATAACATGGCACCGCCAACGCGTATTAAATCTGACGTTCTCACCGATATGCCTACCAGCGGAAAGGAATCTGAAGAATCGGACGACTCTGAAGATTTTTTTAACATGTGGGCATTCAGAAAAGATTGGCAGACCGAAGGGTATGTTATAGTATCTCGATAATCGATACTCAGTTTATGTCTCTTTATGTACATAACTTAATTAAGAAGACTTAAAAATATACATTTTACTTAAATGTATGAGATAATAATAATAATCCATGTTTATAGCAAAAGCGAGAAATATATGGATTATAGTATACGCAGTAATCCACATCGTCGTTTTGTGTGGAATTCCCACCTTTTGAAACCAGTAGAAAAGGATTTGCATCCCGAATGGATATTGTACATAATACATGGCTTTATTGGTCAGTCAAATGTGAGCATTTTTGGAAGATCTATGTACGTTACCGTTATAGCCAGGAGGAGCAACAAATATGCAGGAACACGTTTTCTGAAACGTGGTGCGAATTTTGACGTATGTATAATACAGACGCATTTATAAATAGATATATTTTCCATAGATATTCTCATAGAACTGATCGAATTATATGAATACAGGGGGATGTCGCGAATGAAGTAGAAACGGAACAAATCGTTCACGACTCTGGCGTGAGTTCTTTGAGTAAAGGACGTTTCAGTTCTTTCGTACAAATGCGCGGATCGGTGCCTGCTCATTGGAGTCAGGATGTCAGTAAAATGGTTCCAAAACCGACTATAATTTGTGATTTGTCCGATCCCTATGTAGAAACAGCAGGTATTGATATATAAACATTAGTGAATTTTATTCTGAATAAAATTATTTTATGCCCGTACAATTGAAATACTTTCAGGAGCGCATTTTAATCAACTGTTGAAAAGATACGGATCACCGATAATAATATTAAATTTAGTAAAAAAACGAGAGAAGAAAAAACACGAGAGTACATTGAGCGAAGAATTGAGTATGGCTGTGAAATATTTGAATCAATTCCTACCTCCGGAGCATCATATCCAATATATAAGTTTTGACATGGCACGTATGAGCAAAAGGTAAGTTTGTATTAACATTGAAATAATATCGGAATGACAATTTTGTTATAATTTGTTTGTCTCTTTTATATTATTATAGAAAAAAGGTGAACGTTATGGGGCGATTAGCAAACATTGCTTATAATGCCGTATTAAAGACTGGCATTTATCAGTCACAGAATCCTTATTACAATCAGAGAAACCTGTTCTCACCACAAAACAATAGTACGAGGAAACTTCACAAGACGAGTTCCAGCTCGACTTTGTCATCTAATTTAAATGACAACAGAAGCTCTATTAGTACTTCAATTAAAACGGATTACAACAGGCAAACAAGTTCTATACACAGCTCCGATTCAAATGCAGAAATCAATAGAACAAATGAATTAAATCAAATCCAAAATACAGTGAAGGAATGTTTTACTAAGAGAGGAACTGTGCAAACTGGGATCATCAGAACAAATTGTGTGGATTGCTTAGACCGAACTAATACGGCTCAATTCGCAATAGGAAAATGTGCCTTAGGGTTTCAGTTGTGTGCTTTGGGTGTACTGGAATCTCCTAAACTCGAATTTGATACCGATTGCGTGAGGATGTTGGAAGAATTGTACGAGGATCATGGGGATACTTTAGCTTTACAATATGGTGGTTCACAACTAGTACACAGAATTAAAACGTACAGGTAGGAGAGTGTTATTATGTTTCAACAAGTGGTACGTTAAATTAAAATAATTTTAATTATACGAACTATTTTCATTTAGAAAAACTGCTCCATGGACAAGTCAGGGTAACGACATTATGCAAACATTAAGCAGATATTACAGTAATACATTTAGCGACCAAGAAAAACAGCACACGATTAATTTATTTCTAGGTAAATATTATACACATATCTATATCTAATCTTTGCAAAATAACAGTTATTGATTAATTAATATGTGTATATCAGGATTGTTTATACCTGAAGAAGGTAAGCCTCCAATATGGGAAAATTTAACGGACTATTATCTCCATCATCTGCCTGCTTGTCATTACTCGCGTAAAAGAAGACTTCTGACACAGTGGTGGGATAAAAATGTATTGAAATGTCTTCCTTATGCACTTGACGAAGTAACTAAATCCTGTTCAGAAATGATACAAGTGCAAAATTCAATGGAAGAAATGATTGATGTTTATTATGATTATCACAGGTATAGCATCTCTAATTATTTCATTATTACATATTATTTGTTATCAATTTATGTTTTTGAAAAATAAATGCCATATAAATATTTCAGGCCATACGAATTGTCTTTACTATCTGAGGTGTATGCTTATAAAATAAGTCACTCTGTCAGAGATTTTATGCCACACTTTACCACCTGCTACAGTCCATTTGCTGTTCGCGTACGACCAGGCAGACGGAGAGAAGAAGCAGGTAGTAAAAATTTAAATATGAAAAATCCATCCATGACTGGACAGAGTAGTACGAGCAGTACAACGTCCAGTGCAAGGTATGTACAAAATTTAATCATTATTCTTTGGAGTTAATTATAAATAGAAATTAAATATTTATAATTAACTACATTTAATTAATAGTATCGATTCTATGTTGCAGCTCAAGCGAGGATTCAAGTTCGGATGAAGATGAAAGTCATCAACAAATGGATGATTCTCAGTTAATTACTTCGAAAGACAGTTCAGAATTAATCTCATTTGAATCATTGTTTCCTTCTATGAGAGAAGTATATGGCACAGAACCAGAATATCCGAAACGAAATGATATTATTCTGTATAAAAGGTAATAATACTAATATTATCTTTTTTTACGAATGTGAAATTTTTTTTATACATTTCAATGTATAAAAATTTTCCTTTTTTTTCAGATTTGTTTTAATAGGACGTAATGCAACATATCCCATAGATCATACTAAATTGCGTTCGAAATTAATTCAACAAGCCTCCTTTCTCGAATCTACAGCTGCTGTCGTAACGCTACCTACTGTTAAAGACGCAAGCATAAGCATATACGAGCAATACGTGAAAAGAGCCACAGTATGTAAACGTATTACATATAATTTAAAATATCGTATAATTTTGTATTCATGAATGTTCTTACAGGTAGGTGGCATGACACCAAATCCAAATGATATGAATTTATATGAAACTTATACTGCTCAGTATAAACTGCTCATGAAACCTGCGTGCTCAGGATAAGACCCAATCAGTTTCATGTTTTATAAATTACATTTATTGTATATATTATATTGTAAATACCAAATATATTGTTAACTCGTTAATTTAGTATCAATTTCATATTTGCAATTACCAATGATTAATTTATGTTCAATTAATGCTTATGTTGTATTAAAAATTTGACAGACATAAGTAATCTATTTTATTAAGCATATGAAAAGAATAAAGTACGAAATATCAGTTTACCAGTTGTAGTTTATTGGTGCCATATGTAAGAAATATATATTTCCATTTCCGTAACATGGAAAATAGAATTGAGGTGTTTCAATCTACTTCAACTTCTTCTTTGGTCGGATATTATTCGTGTGGCCACACTTCTTCTTACGGCAATTGGTCGCTCGCGGATGAAGACGGGCGTAGCACTTGCGACAGATCATCTTGTCGCAGTTGTACTTCTGTGCGAGTATACGCAGCGTGGGCTCAATGACGCCTCCTCGGAGACGAAGTACCAGATGGAGGGTCGATTCTACAAAAAGAAAATATAAAAGTTCATTCTCATACATGGCCACAATTACGTTACACTTATGTTTTTACACATTCTGCAAAAACTCGGTGCTGCACTTGAGACGTTGCACTGTACAAAATCTAGTTTGTACTCTCAAGACGACTAGGAAAGTTTAGTAAATTCTATCTAACGTCGTGTCTGTCCGCACCTTTCTGGATATTGTAATCGGAAAGAGTACGTCCGTCCTCCAGCTGTTTGCCGGCGAAGATGAGTCGCTGTTGATCCGGCGGAATTCCCTCCTTGTCCTGTATCTTCGCCTTGACATTCTCGATGGTATCGGAGGCCTCTACCTCGAGGGTGATGGTCTTACCCGTGAGGGTCTTCACGAAGATCTGCATGGTGGCTTATCTGAATTGCAACAAAATCAAGAGAGAGCCTGCATGAGCTTGCGTTCACACAACTACGATAACGACGTGCGCCTGACGCGGAGAGCAATCTCGTTCGACAATTACCCGAGGATGTCGCGAGACGTGCTCGGAATCGTTTACGGTTTGCAATTTTTTTTTTCTTATCGAGAGGAGGATCGTGGAAAAATAATCACCGAAATTTAGAACAAAAACGAGACCACAAGCTTCAACGGTTGACAACGCAGAGTCGTCAGCGCGCTGCGTTTGTTTTCTCAGGCCACCTTTGTTCAAGGATTATTCGGATTTTGCAAAAAAAAAAAGAGAGAGCGGTAAAAGCTGAGCTTACCACGAGACTTAATGATAAATGAAGACGCACGTTACGAAGAAAGGTTCGCGAATGAACGTCACGCTTACCTCTCCGACAACGTGCTGCCAGCGAAACCAACCTAAAAGGAACTCGAACATGGCCGCGCCACCACTTCCGTCGACGACTCGTCTCGGAAACGCGACTCGCGCGACATCTTGTTGAGCGTTCACGACTCACGACAGTCACGACCCGTGCGGTAAGCGGCAGACGCGAGTGGGTGCGCGGCACAGTGGACTGTCGATTGCACTTATATGAGACGAGATACACGCTTGGCGGCTGAAATATTAAGGTCTGCTCAAACACGAAATTATATTACACCTGAACGTTAGGTGGATTTTAAATCCATGTTTCAAGTAATCGTAGAGAAGATCGCGCGCGCGTGTGCGTGCGTTTCAAGCATTTCGATGTCACCCACGATTTTGGGAAATTCCGTACGCATATTGAGCGAATTTTTGCATTAGTCGCCAATCGATTTGCGCTTCCGATCGTTCGCTAAAGTATCTTGAATGTGTGCGCAAAACAGACGATTAAATCGGCGACGCAGATTACAGAGAGGTTCGATTCAGCTCGATTCACGCAGTGAAGCGAGTCAATCTATCGCAGTCCACAGTCGCGAGAGTTGCCGTCTCGCGATTCGCGCGCTGCGATTGGCCGGTGCTCGGAGCTCCCTCACTTTTTGAACGCGCCTCACTTCACATTCCGTCGACGTCGACCCTCCCGAAATCAGGCAAGTTCTTTCTCCTCTCGAAAAGATTTCGATTTACGCGTGGCTCATCGCGACGGATCGCGCGTGAATAGCAATTCGTGTGTCTCGCGATCGCCCGAAGGCGATTCACGCGCGCGCGATTATCGCGAGCGTGTCGCAAAGTGTCGCGGCGTTCGTCGCGTCGCGAATCGAACGCGACGCGCAAAGCCGCGCCATTACACGGCCGGCGTCGCGGCGGTCTCGGGTGATCGGCGTCCGCGTATTGATTATCGATCAATTTTCTTTTTCATTTTCAGAGAAAGAGAGAGAGAGAGCTAGAGAGAGAGAGAGAGAGAGAGAGAGAGAGAGAGAGAGAGAGAGAGAGACGCTCTTCGTGCATTTTTTTTCTCGAAAGCACTGCAGTGGTGATAGCCAGATGTTCGGTCCACAGTAACAGCTAACGCGGAAGAGATAAAGGTTTGTCAAGCAATTATACATGCATATTAAAAATAGGTATTTCACGCGCTTTGCGAAAAGACGTGAGCGGCGTCGAATAACGTCGTGACGGATCGCGTGTGATAGCAATTCGTATTTCTCGCGATTGTCCGAAGACGATTCACGCGCGCGCGATTATCGCGAGCGTGTCGCAAAGTGTCGCGGACGTTCGTCATGTCGCGAATCGAACGCGACGCGCAAAGCGGCGCCATTACACGGCCGGCGTCGCGGCAGTCTCGGCGTTCGCGTATTGATTATTGATCAATTTTTTTTTTCATTTTCAGAGAGAGAGAGAGAGAGAGAGAGAGAGAGACGCTCTTCGTGCATTTTTTTTCTCGAAAGCACTGCAGTGGTGATAGCCAGATACTCGGTCCACAGTAATAGCTAACGCGGAAAAGATAAAGGTTCGTCAAACGATTATTAATCTAATATTAATATTAAAAATAATATAAATTATGCAATATATATTATTTTTAATATATACATATATATATATATGTATATATTAAAAATAATATATATTGCATAATTTATATTATTTTTATTAATATTATATATATATAATTTTCAGTTTATTATTAATAATATCTGAAAAGTATAACGAGCATAATATATGTTTATGTAGTGTTCCACGCGCTTTGCGAAAAGACTTAAGCGGCGTCGAATAACAGCGTCACGATCGTTATTCCTTATGAAGGCGAAAAACGAGCGAGGAGTCAATAACGAACTCTAGTATCACGATCTCAAGATATGTTTGCGTATTATCTTCGCAGTAATACGTTTGTGCAATTTCGCACTTGCGACTGTAGATTCACTCGCGCGCACGTACGTATACATCCGTGTGCGCCCCGTATCCGGCTTTCCGAGGAGGGGACGAGGGTCCCGCGGCTCGGATCCGAGCGATATGCAAATTTCAGTAGTAACCCTTAAACTTTACGCCCTGACCTAGATGCTCACCTGTCTGGAGAGTAGGGAGATGTCTTGCGATTATGCGCGATTTACCATGTCGCCTATCCAGTTGCAAGCGCAAGATCCTCGCGGTATTGCCAAAGAGAAAATCATTAAGCATGTACACATCATTCATACTTCCTTTGCGATTAATTATAGCCGCGAGAAGTGACCGAATTCGAAAAATGGACATGAATTCGTAAAAAACGATCTCTGAGAATAAAAATTAATTTTAATATCATTAAATTTTTTTCTGAATCAAGTTAATTGTAAAAAATACATTTCTCATCTTGGTTAACATTGAACAAATTAAATGTTTAAATCAGATATTTATAAATCTCTACTGTCCAAGATATATTAAACAAATTCGAACAATTCGAGAATCAGATATTTTTAAGTCTCTTTTATGCTAAATGCATCAAGCAGAGATGATTCGAAGATCGGATGTTCACAAATTTATTTGATTCAAAATATGTGCATCAAGTTGAATGATTCCAAAGATCGAAGACATTCGACTTTCCAGAACGAACTTCTTTTGTGATTCCTCTTTTCTAATTCGCCCATGTTTTCATATCGCGACCATTTTTCCGTCTTCCTCCGTCTGCGCGCGTCCGCCGGACGCATTCCATAAACTCGAATGAGTTTCGCGATACTGCGAGGAAGAAGCTTTACGACTCTTTCTCTTTCTCCCCCCCCCTCTCTCTCTCTCTTACTCTCTGTCTCCTCGAGCGTTTCGTTGGATCGCGCATTTCTCCCAAGTCACCGCGTCTTACGCCGGGGAATAGATAGGGGAAGAAGAGCGCGAGTGGGGGGAGGCGAAAACGCGAAAAGTGCCCTATAAATTTCACCGTACAATGGAAGAACCGTCGACGACGGTTGACGATCGATCTAACGTGCTTGCCGCTCGAACGAGTGGCCGCGACACTTGTTGGCGCGTTCGGACTCGCGCCTCCTCTTTCACTTTTACCATCGCGAAGATCGCACGCGTGTATCATTGTGACATCGATGATTATCGATCGATTTTCTTTTTCATTTTCAGCGATACGTGCCACCGACCGACCTATTAACCGGAGTGTCGACCGATATCTGGACCAAAATCAAATTGCTGGTCTCTCGGATGCAAAATACAGCCGATAACTGGATTTTCCTTCGTCCAGGTGAACCCGACGGTGCGATTGTGAAGAGCCAGCAGATTGCGTAATCCGATGGATATATCAGGGATAGGAGTAGCGTCCATAACACACGTACGGGGGAGGAAATCGATGGGGAGTAAAATTCCGCCTTCTGGACGACTCGGTGAGTACGAATTCCAATAGGATTTTATTTTACAGGCGCTCAAAAAGATATTGATTTCTCGGCTCATATCTTATTTCGCTTCATGGCACAAGTCCAAAATGGACTTTCAATATTTGATAGCAAACAAACATTTCGCCCCACATCGCGGAATGATAAGCGGGTGGGAAGTTTTTGCTAGCTCGTATCTTAATTCGCAAATAACGGCGTGTCGGTAATAATATCAAGTTGAAACGTTGACGGCTGAAACGTCATAGAGGCAGCGCATGCTCAAAACGTAGCGTATTTATACGGCGGCTTATGTATTGTAGTCGTGTAATGGGATCCGCAGCTTCTTACTACCAAATGCAAACGCGGAGCACCGTGCTCGTTGTGTAAATAAGCTATGCTTACCGACGAGATAGCCGACCGGGCGTACGTATCACCAATCATTTGCCTAGGCTAATCAACGTACGCCGCTCTTGTGACGTGGCTTAAATTAGAGGACGGGCGAGCTCGGATCGCCGTGGCTTCGGGTTGCATTTGAATTGTGTATGAGTAAGAGCCCGGGTTAATGGTTAAACCCGACACGTGTAGCCGACACGTTCATTTCAGGTATGACCTGCGATAAACTTTGCGTCGTACACGGCCCTATCTCGCGCTATCTCGCATAAATAATGGTTATCGGCTAATTGAAAAGGCCACCCGATTGCGATCAGCGTCCGCGTTAATCCATCGACGAACGCTATACTCACGAAGATGTTCCGCTTTTCATCGATGCGCTGAAGAGCCGAGTTAATAATTAAATTCGCGCCCGATTTAATTCGCCGAGGGTTATAAAAAAAAAACTCATTTAAAATCGAACGTGAATCCGCGAAGGCGTTAATACGATCGAATCGCATTATACCCGTGTGACGCACGTGTGACTGTCCTTTATTTACGGAACTATCGCGCGAGAGAGCACCACGGTAATATTTACTCTTCTCTCTAAAGGAAAGAGGATTTCAACCGCGGACAACGCTGCCGCTGTTATTCTCGAGAGCCGTCGTAGTGTTGTTGCTCGCTCCCTCATCCCTTCCTTATCCGCCGTATTTGGTCGAGGATAGCTTGCCGGGGGGGATGAAGTGGCGTGTGAAGAATCTCCTCGGAACACGCAAGTTTACACCGGTACAGCTTACGCACGCGTAACGAGGAGTTTGATAAAAACGATTTCAAACGAGCGGAACGATACACTTCTCGATCTCTTCTTTTTTCCACGGATTTGCTATCCGTGTGGTTAATTGAAACGCCTAGATTCCGAGTGCCGTTTCGCGTGTTACGATAAGAGACACCGCGGGCTTTTACGGGTGAAACGTAGTTATGCGGCTCCTCTCTCGCGAGAGGAGGCACTCCGGAACTTTACAATTGTCGGTATATACGTACAATACGTAAAGTACTCGTAATCTAAAAAGAACTGCATCGCTCTCTAAGGACAGATAAACCGCGCCTTTCGACCTCCCCAGGATCTATGTTGCCTTTAAACTCTGCATTACCGGTGAGCGTACGGCCTGGATATGAAAGTTTCATAACCGAGGGCGCGTCGTGCAGCGCGGCGTACTTCCGTTCGCTTTAATAAAATATTTTTATTTGTCGTAAAAATAGACGATCCCGGGACGACCGGGGCTCGCTAATACCGTCGCCTCGGAAAAATCTGAAGTCGCGCGGTAAAACTTGCGTCGTGGAGAAAAGTTACTTTTTGCGAGCGCGTTTCCCCACAATTATGAGCACAAGTTGTTTTGTCGTTGTTTTTCTTTTTTTAATTTATCACTACGGCGCGCATAAGCGCAATACCCGTAGCTAAATACTCGTGTCGGTCGCACGCGAGTACTTGTGCAAATTCAAATCGGTCGCGGACGAAAAGCCTCGATTGATCGATTGATCGCGCGTGATGTCAAGGGGCAAATAATTGATTACGCGTACTTTCGCAACCGGGTCACGGTACACCGCGGGGATACGACGCGAGATTGGGTCGCTCTAACCCCCTTCCGGTTCCATGAAAAACCATCAATGATGGACCGCGGTGTGGGATCGCAAGCATTGACGTCACGATATCCCAGACACGGGCGGGGAGCGGGGGAGTGGGAGGGGGAGGGTCAAACGGCGAATGCATGAACGTTAATCCTAATCACGCGTCTCTCGTGTCGCCACGGCACGCGTAACGAGCGGGGCACGATCTCATCAGGATGGTATCTCCGCCAACGGTAGCGTTACGTTGCAGCACGAAGATAGGTCGAGTTTACCCGCGGGTCGAACTAATAATGGAAAAGCCCGTCCGAGTTAGTAAGATCATTAAACTGGTGCGGTGCCACCCTCTCCCTCCCCCCGACTTCCATCCCACGCGATATACCCGGCCGGAAAGCCTAACTTAACGCGAACTCGTTCAACTACGCTTAACCTTTCATGACACTTTGACCCCGAACCGCGGTCGCGCGTTTACCTGGTAACAACGCGCCTCTGGACCGACGGTCCTCCGCGGAGAGACTCGGCGAATTATCGGACTTCGCTGCTCGCTCGCTCGCGGTCGACGCGAACGTTCCTCGCCGCAAGCTCTCTCGTAGCTGTCCCGCTCTCTTTTTTTTTTCTTTGTTCGTTCCGTACAACAGCCGCGTACCATCGCGGGCCGGTTACTCGACCGTGGAAAATCGGAAAAGTGCAATCAAGAGTTGTTGCCACGGGTCGCAACGGCTCGGACGCGGGATTTAATCGCTGCAGCTGTGATCCGCGCCAGTAATTACGGTTCATTGACGGACGAACGATCGCCGTCCGCTTTTACCTCGATTTCCGATCCGGATCTCACGTAATCCACGCTGTTTCACGGTTTTCCGGTGGACGTATTCGAAGGGAATCATGCCGACGTAGCGTGCTCTCTCTCTCTCTCTCTCTCTCTCTCTCTCTCTCTCTCTCTCTCTTTCTGCACGTTTATCGTACCGCACACCTTTCCTCCGTCACTTTCGTTAGCTTCGCTCACGTAGAGTCCTTGAAGAAATTGCCAAAAGTTATGTATTTTCGGTGTTCTAACAATACAATGAACGATGCGTTTATATATATAATACATACTCTTACACTCGCGATGTTATTAAAACTTGCTAACGTGGCACTATTAATAATAAGCACGGAGTGCGTTCGAAAGTGCTGACTTGAGTTTCTTGAGCAACGAAGACCGGTTTTGTTTTAGAATATCAGGTAGTTAGCCGTCGTGGTGTATATGAGATCGTCTTACAAACTCCGTAGTGTTACATGATGATATCGATCCAACAGTATATTATCTCGTACGTATAGGTACAGGAAATTTTGGGTATCGAGTACAAGAGCGGAAATATATAGAAGCGTGCGTGTGTTCATCGTGCGTATGGGATATAGTATATTGTACTTATTATCTTTTATCATCTATTCTTTCGTACGTGGTAGAGTTTAAATCGTATTGCACACCGTTATTACGCAACGAATTATGCGAATTTCATTTCCCGTTGTTTCCCCAATATTAATCACTTTAGAATGTCGCACAAATCTAAAAATATCGCATTGACAATGCGAAATTTGCGGTCGCCGGATAGGTATTTACGCGGGAACGCGTCAAACAACAGGTATAGACTGGCCTGGAGTGCTGCCGGGCAATTACGAGCACGGGTTGTTCATTGCAGCGCTGTGTACCTGTTATATATCGGCGTGTATGTAACACACACGGCGCGATGCAGGCGAGGTTATCAGCACGCTTCTTGTAAAGTATATTCCTATAGCCTTTCGATAAAAGGTAAAACGATATGCAAAAAGTGGGACAAATTAAAAAGTTAAATTCATTTCCGCAGCACTTAACACGTTCGAGGATTTTTGCCTTTCATTATGGCTCGCTCTTTTTCCTCGTCGTATTATCACTCGTCACGTCACGTGCCGCGAATACTGCCAGTCGTCCGTTTTTCTTCCTTTTTTTCCCTTTTTTTTCTGTACGATTATTTCCGCCCATTGTCGTCATTCAAGCGGAGACACGAAACGCGACGGTCGAAACGGCAGGTTTTTTTCCCGTGTCCACGAGGTGAATGGAGGACTGAGGGAGGTGCGCCGGCACATGTGGAGGTGAAATATTGGATGCATCGGGAGGTAAAAGGGAAAGGAGAGGGCAGTTTCGAACGCTATGGATAGATATATGCGACCGCGTGCAGGTAGGACACGCAATGCAGTTTTGTGGAAATTGGGTCAGCGAGTTTTCGGGTTAGAGAGAGACGGCGGGTGGTGTGAGACCCACGCGCGTGGGAGAGCGTGACTGAGATGAGAGGGACGATGCGCAAAGGCGAAGAGAGACGGAAAACGCGTCGGGGTTAGAAACGATGAGGGAAATTATCGCCAGAGAGACAGAAAGGGGAAGAGGAGAGAAAAGGAGGACTTTCTCTCTTCTCTTCGTGAGAGAAAGAGCGAGCGAGAAAGAATAAGGGATAGCCGAGGTCGCTGGACCAGGGTTGTCGTCGTCGCCGTCGCTGGTGGTGGGGGAATGACCGCGAGATATCGTGGATCAGACCGCACGAGAGGAACGCCGTGTGCTGAGGGGGTAGCATAGATGGAGAAGAAGAGGGTGAGAGCAAGGAGAAAATGGCAGGAGGGGGGGAGGGGGAGTTAAATGTATGTAAATTAAACGTCCTTCGACTTTATTTAGCGCGAGACTTTAAAGGCGCGCGAGGAAGCGACTCCGCGCTCGTCTCTCCCCGCCCGGCGGAATACTGTCGAATAAGGTACTCGCCCGCGAATACCTTATTTCGCCGCGCCGGGAACGAGAGCTGCCGTATTCGGGGCTTGTTTTCCAAGAACCGCGACTATAAATCCAGAGAAGTCTTCGTTCCCGATGCTCTCTGTATATGAAATTAGGTGGCTTGCTACCGCCTTCTGCCAGCCGGGAGTTGGATTATATTCGTGATTATATTCTGGAAACGGGAATGAATGTCGTAAAATGCAACGCGATCGCTGCCCATTATTATTTCATAACAATCGATTCTTATATTTAATATTTTATTGTTGTACGAATAGAAAATTTGTGGATAATGATTGTAACAGTTCTCTGTAGCGAAAGGACGAAACCGCGGTCGATGTTAGTTCGATTGGTATCGTTTATTCGATCCTCTTTTCAATCTAGAGAAAGACACGCACATCAATGATCGCGATATCGCGTTTATCAGATCTGCCCGTTGCTTCGAGATACGATCGATGTTCTCTGATTCGAGCCCTCCTCCTCATTAGCGAAAAGGATGAGGAAAGGACAAGGCATTCTATAATTAACGTTTCGAAGTGCCGAATGGCAGCGCAGAAGACTGGCGCGCGACGGACGAAACCAGCAGATCTTCCTTTGACTCGCGAAACCAGACCGGAAGCGAGCGGCCGCGCCGTCGGTTTCCGGCGCAAAACCGCGCTACCAGCACCGTCATTTCGCCTCGCACAATTGCGAACGGCGTATTCGCGCGCGGCGCCGTTTTCCGCGTCTATCACGATAGTATTGTAATGGCGCGATGAATGAAACCCGCCCACGCCGACGGGCACGGCAGCGATTTCGTGCGGAGCGAACAAACTTCCAAAGCGCTGAAATTGCGACTTATTGTGCCGACGTGGAAAATTGCGGATTTTATCTTTCGCTTGTGCGCGCACGCGAATTGTTTCGCGCTGGTAATGAGACGCGCGCGCCTCGAAATGCATGTAGCAAGGTGTTGTTACCAAGCCTATCTTATTCTCTTCTTCTCTCTCCTCCCCCCTCTTTTTCTCTTTCTAAACGGGTTTCTCTACCAAATGCTGATTAAAACAAACGCGAGAATATCGCTTCGAGAATAAAACTTACAATTCAATAATGCAATTTAGAGAGGCTATCGTATATTATTTATTATAACCATATATATCTATGAGAAATGTACTTAGAACTTGCGCATATTATACGCGCCGCCTCTGTTCTGACAAAGTTGGGGAGGATGCACATTTTACCCTGTCCCTGTAGGACCATCTTGTCCCAGGCACTATCCCTGTCGAGTCCTAGCCAAAACCCCCTCGCGACTCTTCGCGCCCCTTCGGCGCTCGGCGCCGAACTTTGCGAAAGCCGAGGAGTCACGGAGTTGCGAATGCACCGGTCGCGCATTACAAGCTCGCAGCCGCTCACCTCGTTCCGCAGGTTTCCCTCAATAATGGAGCGGGCCAAATGGTCTAATTTACTCGATGTCTAGGCGGGCAGCTTGAATATGCATACGTAACCGCCGACACGGCGATAACGATGGAAGCGACGACAACGACGAGCCGACGAGCACGCGTCGCGTTGCGTCGCATTGCATCGCATCGCGTCGCATCGCATCGCATCGCTCTCGGGGTAGGCGCGTTCAACACTGCGAGTTATGCATGCTGCACACTGACGCACGAGGCGCAAAACGGACACACGTGCTGACAGGTATGCGTGCACGTGTCCGTATCCCGCTTCGTCGTACTCCGGGTACGTCTCTTCATACCTTATTAGGCGTCGCTCAGGCTCGCCTACGTTCGAGTACTCTCCGAATTAGGTCACTCGAGATGCATCATGATACGTCGCGATGGGTTGTACGTTCAAGCACCTCAGATCTTAAACAGACGTTAAACAGTCATGTCCCCATCAATCTGTCTTTGCTCCTGATCTAGTAATCGATATATATTTTTTTAATATCTTTACATTAATTAAGAATAATAATCTCTCCACTTTCCAATGCTATGATTATTTTTAGCGGTGAAATGAGTCATATAATAAATTGAATATAAATTATAAATACGATGGTAGGTACTAATGAGCCGAGCATTTTAATAGCGAAGGTGCCAATAGAAAGTTCCGCCAGCGGCGACGCGTAGGAGGTAATTGTAAATGTTATCCTTTGCACGCGCGGAATATCGCGCATGGAACAGGACAGCGGAGGGACGTACCTTCCGAACGTGTAACGAGAGTCAATATTAATCGGCGTAAAATTAACTGCCTTTGACCGTCGTTATATTCGCGTGCGGCCGCTTCCCCAAACGGAGTTACCCGGCGAACGTAATGCAATTTTCATCGCGAGACTCGCATGCCGCGCGCAGACGGCTTAACGACGAAACGAAGCGGTAAATGTCCCTTTTTCGCGTACGGGAAATGTGCCGCGACGAGAAAAAAAATCGCGCTGCAAAAATAGGCATTAGCTAAGGTACGTTAATTCTTCCATTGAAAGGATAGCGACACGCCCCTCATCGAGGAACATCGGCTTTCAGACCACTTTTTGCTTCCGTTAAGTACTTGATATTTTCGCTAATGAAAACCTCATTTACGCAACACGGTTTCGTGCGAGGCAAGCCACTGGTATTCATTATGCACAAGTAATTTGACGCAGAGATAAATAAAACATTAAGTCTTGCCCGGCAAAGAGGTATAGATTTTCATACGAGCCATACCGTACACACAATATAGTTGGAGTTATTAATTTAATCCTTCGAGCCGTGTGTTATACACACGTTACGCAGTATTACTTGCATTTAAATTATAGTTCGCGTTAGTGACGCGCGCTAACACCTCGTGATATTAATTTATTTAGCACGCGCCGTTAAAATTCTTAGTAAGCGTCCGGGGATTTCCCTTATTGATAAGCTCGGACAAAATATCTCCGATATTCTCGTGAAATCGATAATTCGTCGATGCCGCGGAAAATTTAATTTGCGTATAATTGGATATCGCGACGTTTCCTCGCCGCGTCTCGCTTTCGTCGTTTCGTCGTACGGAAATCAGCGTCGGCAGTCGAGGCTCTACCGGCGGATAGAGGGAACTCAACTAAAGGGAAGCGCTCGCCTTAAATGGGATTTAAGAGTCTCGAGGAAAAAGTAACGAACGCGTCATCCGTCCGCTCGAACCCATCGAACTTTATTACCAACCGGCAATACGTGTTATCGGAGATTCGCTTACCTGGATTGGAGCGCGGGAATCGATTAATTTCGCGGGAACCGCCATCGGAAAATTTTCTAATTAGCCTTCATTATATATACCCCGCGTGGGACTCAGATTGACTTCCCATCAGCGTAGTCACTATATAAATATGAGATACCTCGGGAAGCAGGGGAGGCGAGAGATGGAGGAACCAAGGTGTCCTCTCGCTGTTGCTCTCTTTTCTGGGCCTTCGCGCTCTCGCGTCTTGGCTGGGGCGGATCGCGCATCACGTAAAGGAAGGGGATGAGTATAAAGTAAATAGCCGTCACGAGCGATCGATGCTTGGATATTAGGAAATTCGTTGATCCGGTTCACGCTGGCGGCGTCTCCATCCGGAAGCTATTAAAGGAATCTCGATCACACAGCTGGTGTCTTAGCGAGCGATATCTAGTTGGCTTATCTACGACGACGATAATTCGGTTTGGTTCACATCACCGCACTGATTGCATTGTGCATTCTTTGGTGTATTAGATGCGCCACAACGAAGGAGGGGAAAATGATGTTGGGAGGAAGGAGGGGTGGGATAAACGACGATCGATTAGTTGTATTAAGGGTAGACACTTCTTTTTCTATACCGAACCTTTTTCTAATTTTGTGGAATATCGCCCGACCCGATTATATCGGCAGTTGTTATTTATAGCGCCGCGGAGCGAAGAAGCCCGAAAGATATATCGTGACTTCTCGTCTCATACAATGTAATGTATTACACCGCTCGGCGTCTAATATTAATCTTCTCATCGGATACTGATAATTTTCATTTACGGTCTTAGCGCGAGATCCTCGAAATTTAATTTCGATTTTTGTCAGGAAAAAGAACTATGTCTTTAAAACAAGTCGTACGATTGTTATTATGCAGCCGTGCAACTGTAAGCGCAGTTTTATCGCATAATTGTATAAATTATATAAGCTTCTAGTTTAGTGTTGACTTTCCATTTCTGTTTTCGGAATGGCAGCTGTCACAACAGTAGCGTATCTTGGAAATTATGAAAATCCTGGGATCTCGGTTGAATTTTAAGATTTTAACCTTTTGAAACACGTTAAGTGATTATAAACTGGCATCCGAGTTAAGCACGGCTGTTGCGATAGTACGGATGCGTATCGGCTGGCGCGAGTTTACATGTCTGGAGAGCCGACTGCAACAGCCGACGCCACCACAGAATTTCAGTCCCGTGGGGCAGCGCTAAACAAGTTTCTAACATACATACATACGTACATACATACATGCATGCATAACTGCGCCAGTCGCGCCCGTTGATCGGATATTCAATCAAGCTCTCCTGTCCAGGGATATATAGAACTTGACAAAATTCACTAAGGGAATCCGGTGCAAGCTGGCGTTTAAAACGCAATTAGGAACGGAGAAGATATCTACTTTAATGATTTTAAGTACGCAAAATATATTCGAGTGATAACTGGCTTTGACTTTAGCTCTAATTTTTATGAATTTATATAATTGTAATATTTGTAAACTATAATGCTTTATAATTGTCTTTAAATTTTACAAATCAAAACGTAAAGACTGTATTTTACGATAATGTCCTCACGAATGAGGATTCAAAATTGATTTGATATATGAGGAACAAAATATTCAACGTGTACTTATATTTTAGTGAATGTTAAATATTTCGCGATTCGAAGAACTTAATTTAGAAATTCTGCAATTTGTACGGTGATTATCGAGCAACCTGTCACTTTGATCATTTCATTTACGAGTCATTAATAATGGAAATTAATTAATTTCAAGCTGAGAATGGCTGCAAGGGATTATCGCGTTTGGCTTTTCCGGATGATACTTGTCGCGATGTGTCTCGAAAGATATTAGCACGTTTCTCTTGACATATTTGTCCATTACTTTTAAATGGCTCGGCTAAGACAAATTAGTATTTTCTTTATGATTTTCTCTATATAATGCAAACAAGAGACATATTTATCCTCGACGCACGCTTTTAACATATAGTCCAAGAATAACGTTCTATAACATTTTCCAACAAAAAAGACGTTAATTTCCGAGTTGCTTAAGCGGCTTAGCCGATGTAAATAACTTAAACCACTTAAGATAACTGTGATCCTCTTATCCCAAGCAATGTTCATATTTCCTTTATTATCTCCCGCGAGATGTTGTATAAGCCCATCGCGGCAACCTGCCGTCGCAAATCATGGCGTCACACGTGCGATAAGATGGCATATACGCCGCGGCGATAACTATTCCCGCCGAGCAGTCCGCGGAAATGCGATCGTTTTTCCGCCGTTATTCGCGTCACGTCGACTCTTACACTGCTTCTTTCGCCGTTTGCAAGAGCGTTTGGTTAGCTACAAAGTTCTCCTTACCTTTAACCATGGCGAGGTCGGTGGAATTGTGGCGGTTTCGGTATCGGCGATCACCGCGCCTTTTGCATGGGGACCGTGCGGCTTGTGTTAACCCTCCCGGCGACCGGGACCGTTTAACCGGTAATCCGGCACGGAAGCAAATAAGTTAAAGTTCGCAAACTTGTCCCGTCGTGTAAACTTAAAGTACTTGGCCAAAACGTTTAAGGGAGACAAGCGCGCGTGCCCGCACGCCGACGACGACGTTATACGATGGGAAAGTTTCCAAAGACGCCATTCTCGTATCTGGCTCTAGGCGTTTTCGACGATGTATCTCGTTCGCTTCCTACATAAATAGATAGTGCCTTGCCTCCGTTAAATTATCGCTAGTCAGAGCGCCGTTTAAACGTGCGCGCTCGCGACTCCGACTCGCCCTCGCGCGAGATTCGGGGCTTACGCGGATTAAGCATCGCTCGCGGTATACAATTGCTTCGCGAACGAAGTTCGATAACGGTCGACTGAAGTGTCGTTGTTCGTTGCTAATAATTGCTACTCTCTCTCTCTCTTTCGTATTCAGAAATATAAACTGTATCTCTACAAGTACGATCACAGTAAAAGCTAAAAGAAATTTAATTATTCTCAGCAAAAACAAAAATTGCATTATATATTTTTTATTCTTTGCTTTTCCGTATATCTCATTTCTCTCGCGATATGTTCGAATGTAATAAATCGTTAAACGTTAAAAGAGAGTTTTTATAATAAAGATAAGTGAAATGACACTTCGTTCAATATCGCCACCTTCCGAAAGTATGCATTATCGCAAAGTTAAAGTCTAATATCCGAGATCTCGCAGCCGTAATATCAGCGTCGTGTCGTTAAATATTCTGACGGGGACGTCCGCGGTATTCCAGATGATCTCGTAATTTTTCCCGGACAATGTTCCGTTCGCTTCCCGGTTATCGCCGCGAGAGAATGGAATTTGTTGCGGCAAATGGATATTTATGTGACGTATACATCTACGAGAGAGCTCGAACGGGGTTTACGCGTCGTGTCTGTCGAGGAAAAGAAGCGGAGACACAATCTCATGCTCAATTTTCTAAATAGATCGAGTATAAAGTAAATCATCCATCGCGTCAAGGTATAGAGAGGGATATAATGTATGCAATGCATAACACCGATTTCCCAACTGATCACTTTCTTCATCAAACTGATATACCAGTGATTTAATGCAGTTATTTACCGATACACTTGTACCATCAATTTTTATTTCGTCGGTGATTAATCTAAACACGCGTAAATTTCATACTTCCAACAACGATGGTATCAGGAAAATGCCATTACACTTCATCTTCAAAAATCGATTTCTTTAAGGGCCACGCGGGTAGGTCGAGCGTGGTAACGGCGCGCTCTTGGTTTTAATCGTATCCATTAATCGTTATTTCCGCGGTTGAATATGCCGCTGCGCTCGCGCTGCATTCGACGTTATTCCTTTACAACGAGGCGTTCCTTAATTTACTTGGGACTGTTCGCGACGGTTATAAACCGAGAACAATTTTCGGGGAACCTCCCTTTTCGGCGTATAGCGATGTTATTGCCGACAGTTGCGTTCGAGGTGTAGAACTGAAATTTAATTTTAATATATTTAGACTTTTATGTCAAAGATATAATTTTTGAATTAAATTGTTTCAACATTTTTATCAAATTATCTCTGTACTTATTTGCGATGATAAATAAACGACGTGAGGTACAACAAAATTTTTCATCTCTATAGAATTAAAAATTGAAAGCGTCGAAATTACGCCGGTTTCAGCCAGCTTTGGAGTCTCGCGCCTCGTGCTCCTTCGCTTCTCGGATTTAATCTGTGAAATGTGATAAATATAAAAATGTGCAGCCGTCTCGGTGCAACGCGCTCTCGGCAGAGATGTTCTTGTACGCAGTATCGGCCGTTTGCCAGTGTTTCGAAATCCAATTTCTTGCCGGCGGAAGCCCCGGGAAACAATGCGTCCTCGTTCTGCCGCTCCGATCCTGGAGCCCCTTCTTAATCTTTTAGTTCTCAGCCGTAAAGTGTCCGGCTGTAACAAGTTACGGTCCTGGAAGTGGAGCGGCTGGTGCGAGTGGTGTAACAAGAACAGAACGCCCTTCGTATCGCGACTTTCGTATTGGTTACAACTTCGTGGAATGATACTTCGCAGTTCTTGCCAGCTCGGGGCAGGGCGCGACATGAAGACGTCAAAAGGATCGGTTTTGATCGCGTAAAAAAAAAACGCGGGCATACGCGATAACGTTTCCGCTTGATACAACTCCGAAGCAGCTCTGTAGCGCGTATATAACTATTGTATTATCGAAAATCGGTCAGCTATTTTTGCTCGGTCTCGCGGAATTTAGAACGCACGGTATATTTCGAGTAAATTTTCCAGTCGTATTACTGTCTCTGTGGGGATCAACCGCGGCAATACGACGACGACGTTGCAACGCAAACTCGATTCCCGATGCCGGAGCGTGCGAGCTGGTAGAAACTCAAACACATCGCACTCGGCGACTCGGCAAACGTATCCCCTGCCCGAGATCCGTACTCTCGAATACCTTTCGGACGATATCGCGGGGACGTGAAATCCGATTCTCCATAGCCGCGACAACGATGTTCTCGTCCGCGTAGCGTGGCGCATGAAGGGTACGGTAAGAGAGACCCTCTCGGCTGCGAGAGCGAGAGGATCTCCGGCCACGAGGGAGCCCGGCTGAGCGCCAAGGAGAGACGAGGCAGGTTGTAAGCAAGAGGTGAGGAACCGGGCAGGTTGAGACCGGCGCGGCGGCGCGGTTTCTCCTCGTCTTCTCTCGTTGCTCGGCGCTCGCCGATGCTGGACGTCGGTTGTACTCGCGGTATCCGAGTACCTACTCGAGTCTCGGCTCTCCCGGTCCTTTAGCCTTGGACGGAAAGCATTGACCTCGGCGTTCCACTCCGAGGGCACAACCGGTCACGTGGACCACGGTCTACTACAAAATACTCGTTCTCTCTGTCTTTCTCTCTCTCTCTTTCACTCACTCACACACACATACACACGTCCTGGAGGCTGGTAATTCTCCCTTCTCGTTCTCTTCCGTCTATCTTCCTCCTTCTGTCTCTTCTATCGTCTGTCGTAATTTCTCTCGGACGTAGGTACATGCATGGATTGTATACGAGATGTAAACGCTCTTGCTTACATAGAATTTTGCATAAAGCTCAAAAACGCTGTCGAACTTTCATTATGCTCTTCATTTCCCTTCGTCTACGTCTACGATTTACATATTATGCATCGCGGAAATTATCCGTCGTAGGAGAACATTGATTTTTAATAGAGAAAATAATAGTGAAGATACTGATATATTGATATAAAGATAAAGATGTACTAATACTGATTAATTATCTGATTTTAAGGAAAAGGCATCTATGATGCGACAATTTGAATCTATTGAATTTAACAAAAATAAAAACAGTAGGTATGTTCTAACAGGATATTTTCTCTTTAATACAACTGCGGTTGTACAATATCATTGAAATTGAGATAAGCACGCCTTCTATTTTTGCTCCAATTATCGTCGATTCGTTCCACTGCTTCTTCGACGAGTCGTCTCCGTCATGGAGCAATCGACGAACGAACCGTTCTTCTGAAACGTGCACAATCTGACTGCCGGGAGGAAAGAGGCTGAAATACCGATATTATTCATAATGCAAACAGTAACAGTGCAGTATGAAGTGCTCTCGAAGCGAACAATTCTATAATAATTTCAAAGGCCTGCATTAATTAAAGTCCAACTGATTTGCACGAAAAATTGAAAGCTTAATTTGCTGAAAACAATGAATTTTATTTTATATGTTTGCGTTCATAATTTTATAATTTTCATTAATGTTATATCTAATTTATAAATTGAAACGAATTACATTTGCAGTATTCTCTATGTGTGTTACAGCCTGCTTATAATTTATATGTTTATTACATTATTAAATGAATCAAACAGCTTCGTAATTAATTGTTCGTTATCAATTATCACGAAGTTGAATTATTATATTTAAAAAAAAACCATAAAGAGATACGCATGAAATGTATGAAAACTATAATTTGTGATGCATGACGGACAATTGACGATTTTCAGGAAGCAATAGCGTTCGTTATTCGTCGTCCCGTTTATCGTGAATTGGATAAATGGGCATGTCGGGCGCCAGGCCCGAAGCGCCGTCAGTGGCGCGGCGAAAAAGCAATATTGATCTTATGCTAATTTTGCTACTGAGTTATGAAGGGTTCGTGCCGAATAGGATAATTTATTCTCCTGTTAATGCCAACTCGTACACGCTGCCGCGACCGTCGCTCGGGCGTGCGCACGGCGAGCGCGCACCCGTGCGCTCGCTCCCAGGAAAATCAGATTCGCGCCGTAAACCGGCTGGAATTCCGTCGCGGATTCACGTACGTCACGGTACTAACGTAACGTAAAGCCCGGCGACGACGGTTACGCTCCGGCGGAACGAGGACTTTTCGCGTTGACGCGTCCTGTCGCAAAGGACATTCGCTCATTTCCTAGGACGCAGCCATACCGGAACTTTTGAACTCATACATTTATAATGGCAACTCCATTTTCGTCCTCGGCTTTCGCGGACGCGCCATTTGTTATGCCGTTGCGACGTACGAGCGAGTGCGCCGATATTTACAGCCTGAGTACATTGTCAAAACTTGGCGCATATGATTTGACTTATGATAATTGTATCCAGAACATGAAAGTATATGGTGTTTGATTTATTCGAGTTATTGAGACACCTCGTGAGTTCATTGCTCGTGATATTTATCTACAATTTACTGAATCTTCTTGAATTGTCTTTATTATCCTTTGCCTTTTATTACTCATATTTATACTGCTTTTCTTCTAATTTTTGGATAAATTATAAGTTTTCTTTGATGTAGGTTGCTTCGCATTTAATTCATGAAGTTCAGACTTTTGTTAATTGGAATCATATTTACGTAATTATTAAAACTCTATAATTGAATCGCGAGCACGAAAATGTTACAAGCAACTTTACTAATTAGTTTACGGGCCTCTTCTCGATTCGTGATGCAACGCGTATCCGTCGCAGAGGCAAAAAGAAACATTAACGGCCGGCCCTTCGTCAATAGTTGCCTTACCAATCCCATCGATCATTCGCCTGTCTTCGCTGTCCACCGAATTGCTCCCGCTGTAGAGAGACAGTTCACGCGGAGTCTGAGACACAATCCGAAGTTCCGCTCGATCGGACGTGTATACATGACCGTGGAGCAGCATTCGAGCGGCTGCTGATTCGTATTTATGGGCCTCTAATTCCGCGCGACTCGACAGTTTCGCGCCTTCGTGGACCCGGAGTCGCATTATCGAGCTGTCGCTGCGAACGAAATAAAAAGCGTCCCTCTCTTGCAATAATATTGGCAGTGTCATCGAGCCGCGGTGACAAGCACGTCGCAACAATAACGTTACATCGATGAAACGTATGCAGGATAGATAGGAAACCGCGACGCGAGTTTCGCTGCTCCGTGGTTCTCCGGAGTGCAGCGAATTTGTAAAATTATTGGGTAGCTTTGTTTGATGCAGAGAAGCGCTTTGTTCGCGTAACTAATGACGGTTAGGAATGTTTCGTCATAGACATTCGATGTGCGGCAACGGTCACGGTAACGCTCGTGCAAATGTCTTGAGAATGTGCTAGTCATATTAATTCTTTTGCAAACGAAACGTTTTATTATTACAAATATTCCAGATATTCCAGATAAATTAATATCGCTGCGTTATATTTATTAAAGGATCACGTGTGATTCTCTGAATAATATCTAATGCAGTTCCATCACTTTCGAGAGATATTCCACACATATTAACATATTGCGAAAACCCGAAATTCGAACCCGCTCTCATAATATTATCCCGAGAATGATCCACGCGGGCGCGATACGTGCTCCGGAAGCTGTCGAGCCGACAGCGCGGAGAAGCAACGGAGAAGCTAATCACGGCGTTTTAACCACCGTCGCAGAGGAAGTATCAGGACAGTTCAAGGCAGCCATCGTTTGCACGGCCGTGATTAGAGCTCGCTACCCGCTTGCGGACGTGGGATTTGCGGTTACGGGGATTTGTAGTACAAATACGACATGTGGACCGAATACGACCGGGCCATATACGGTCACGCGACCCATACGACTGTACGACCGCTATAACGATCGCTATATAGCACGTCCACGATACGTCCACGGACAGCCGGCTATGGGGCCCTCGTTACAACTGCACAACTACCAAACTGCATTACTGCAGCTCGGGAATCTCGGCGTAACTTCGGCATAGCCCGGCAGGCCGGAACTATTTCCCCCGAGGGTTACCACGGTCCTGTCGTTCTGCCGGACACAAGCGCGGCGTTCCGCGTTCCCGGTTCTCTCAAAGCGTCCGCGTCGTCGCCGCGATCGGGCCCGGCTTTCTATATAGAATCGATCTTGATTTCAGCGGCGCTATTAGATTGGATTACGTGCCGGGAAACGCAGCCAGCTCGCGAACTATTGATCATCTATATACGGCTAACGTCGACGCAAGATGTTAGGCGACGTACAGATTGTTATTTTAACACTCGCGCGTTTCTCGCGCAAGCCCCCGCGAGAAACTTTTGGTAGTAGTTAAGGAAGATTAATGGCCAGACCGCGTTTATTTATCCGCTCCCGGGTGAAGCGCGCGCTCGATACGCGTGTTGGATGATTGAACATTTCGAAGACTGATCGGATTAATCGGCTATTGATCCGCCGTCTTAACATTTCGTTAAAGATTAGCAACCTCATTTTCCTGATCTTCGCCGGAGAGCATTGCTCAACGCTCGTCGCGGCACAGGTGCGCTCGGATGATGCAAACGGGATCTGATTACAAGTCCCTCCGCTCCGATTCTATTCGAGATCCCCCGTGGCGATACTTCCGGTTGAGCTACGTAACTCTCTCTCTCTCTGTCTCTCTCTCTCTCTCTCTCTCTCTCTCTCTCTCTCGCGAAGCATTTTTAGAGAGCTTTGCCTGCTGCAACATCACCGGCTTTCTATTACGGAACTGTTTTGAGATTGTTACGGGAGACGCCAGGGTTTGAGTACTGCTTGTTTGCTTATTCTTGCAAGGCAAACGACGCTTCCCGACGGCACTAAGTACACGGCGTTTCTCAATATTCCTGTAAATAACGGGAGCCGTGCAAGAGGAGAATACCTCGTTGTACAACGCATTGAGGGAGCCGGACTTACCGTTTCTATTCTTGCCACTTGTTACGGCGAAATAAAACGCGAATAGGGGTATAAGCCGCTCCTCTCCGGGGGGGGGGGGGAGGGGAGGTTGCGATAAATTATGTAAATTCCGACTGGATATTTACGTACTTTCGGGCACCCTTTTAATGCGCTTCTCCCGAAGTTTCAGACCATGTAAAACGTTAAACGTCCCTCTTAAATCTGCGACGACGAAAAAAAAGGGGTGGAAGGAAGCGCGGAAGATAGAGAGGAGACGGTACCTAAAATTTCCATTAACGCTCGGCTGCACGACGACTGTAAATTATGACTGTAACGCGTAAGAGGAAAGGCGGTAACAAATGGTAAAATTATCCGGAAAATTAAGTTTTATAAAAGAGTCCGGGCTGTGTGTTCGCGCGCGCGCGAACGCGAAACGGCTTCTCGATTCGTGCCTGGATCGTAAACATGACCTGGAGCCATTAGACCCGCCGTGCATCCCTCGCGAGTTCAACTAGTGTGAAATATTCTCCACTTCATTTAGGTCCATTATCTATTTATGCGCTCTCCACTTTGCCTATCACTTCGCACTTACTCCTATCCAGGTCGGCAAAAGCGAAGTCTTGCCGCGCTTTCATCGGAATCGGGTGAAATATATATATATATATATATATATATATATCGAGGAACAAAAGTGCCCTTCTGATTTCTGAAGGACAGAAGGAGAAGTGTGTCAAAGGTTCTCGTAACGCTCGTTTCCGGCGGAGTTTGCACGAGGAGAACGAAATAAGAGAGGAAAGCCGTCGTAAAACCATATACCATAGGGCACGCTCAGATCGACGTAGTACCACGGGGATGTCGTGATATCATTTTACGGGATTGCAGGAAGAGGGACTCGTGAGGATGATCCCGAGTACCGTAATAGGATTGTCGGGATCAGAGCTTTACGCAGGAAGGATTGCGGTATCTTTCGGGCCAAATAACGCATAACGCGAAATTTTCAGCTTCCGCGGACAGGACGCAGCTTCAATTAGCAGAATGTCCTACGATTAGGTAAACCACTTAAGCAAAATT
>NW_012028382.1:555145-614823 GCF_000956235.1 Wasmannia auropunctata | reverse complement strand
ATATATATATATATATATATATATGTGGCAACCGATTCTCTGTGTTTAATATCTCCGTTTATACTGTTTAAATGCTTGAATTAAATGAGATAAATGCATTAAGAGCGAACCTTGATTAAAATTAACATTATAAAGTTAGCGGCGCGTTATAAACGGTATCATCGGATAAACCGCATCGTGAATCTACGCATGCCGTCGCAGTTAATTGCATTATATGAAGTCAGGATTTTCGCCTAGTTACGCGCGTGTGACGCCGCTAACCTTATCCCGTTGCCGATCTTCCCCGGATCGTAAACCCAATCCGTAACCATTAGATTAGAGCGGGATCCATGAAATTTGGCGTTGACTTTGACATCACGTGCAACGATGTACCTAAACTTCCGCGTTTAGAGATACTCGCTTATCCTAATATACCACTCACGTTGACGCATGCGAACGTTACGAGGATCTATGAATCTCTCTCGCAGGCGCCGCGCTTGTATCGCACAGGATGCTTTTGTGATAGCGCCTAGATTTTTGCGTGCGATAACGCTAATCGAAACTATAAGATATAGAATACAAACAAAGAAAAATAGATCACGGAGTGAAAAATTTTCAAGATGAAGTTATTCCACATGTTTGCAGCCTTCTCTAAGGAATAATTGGACGCTGCTATTGATATATTACTTTTAGACAAAAATTATAATAAGATTTCGATAAATAAATTAGATTAGTTAAATGGATATTTTATAGATATTAATAGATTAGAGAAAACCATGCTTTGTATATTTGATCGTGCTTTCAAAATCTTGTTTATTTGCCGGAGATTAACTCTATGATCGTGGATAGTTTATACGAATGCCGTCAGATAGGCAGGATTTGTATCTGCATTCGGTAGATTTAATTGATCAGATTCACCTGTGTGAAAGATATTATGCGGTCAGCGGCGCGGTGGATTTGCCTCTAAATCAAATTCCCTTTTGACGCTGTTGGCGAAATGCCTCGTTAATTAGTACGTATTCTCCCTGGGCCTTTTCATTCGCTCCGCTCTGTTCGATTTTACCGTGAATGATTCGCAAGCGCGTGAACGAAAGCCGGCGCGCGGACGCGGCGCAACCTCGTCCGCCATATCCCCGTCCCTCCCCCGTTTCCCTCCCTTCCCGCCGGTGCTTCGAAGCAGAAAAGCTTGGGCAATGGAATCGCTAATCTGACGATAAACACATCCGGGCCGCCCGGAGTTCCGGTTGTTTGCGTAACAACAATAAACCCGCGAACGTTGCGCATCTGGCTGCGAAGATACGCGAGCTCGCGTACGTCATTATTTACGTAGTTGGTACACCAATTTTTTTGGGGGAGGAGGATAGTAGGGATGGCAGTCGCGTCGTATAAAACTAGACGTTTTTAAACGAACGAGCGCGGTCGGTACGATAGCTTATATCTCGCACAAAATGCAAAATGCAATAGGATTGCAGGCCTGATTTGCGAAATGCCGCTTGCGTTTCAGTCTCTCGTTTTACTATTTTCATTTATTTCGACCAAACACAGCATTTAAAAAGCAGATCGATTGCAGATAGATCCGCAAATCTGTGATTTACCACTTTGCTATCGGAATCGATCGTTACCGTGAGATATTTGCTCGTAAAGAGAACGGTGTCAATGTTAATCCAGAACTGCGCGCCACGGATGAATTTAATAGACCAAACGATCGACTGATTGCGTCGCTATCAGCGCGAAATTAACGAGGAGCTCTCCCGCATCAGATGCAGGTAAATATGCATACGTGTGTTTGGCAGCAACCATAATGCATTTCGCGTATCATGCGAATGGATAATTTGGCCCGTGTGTCTATTAGTTATGGTAACTATTCGCGAGATTCCTAATCCAGTTCCGAGTTTGCCTTCGATCGTAGTTACGTACCGCGGTCGCGAAGGACGGGGCGCATAGGTGAAGCGGTGAGTTGCAGTTGCGACGAACTTTGAAATGCCATCTGTCCCGCAAAGCGTCGTACCCGCGCTCCTCGTACATTGCGAATTCTGTGCTCCATCCGCTGCAGTTGAACGATTATCGCGAGAGATAAAAGCAAAGATCACTTTTCTGTGCACGTGAACAAGGCACTATGAACTCATCGAAATTATTTTAGCTTCACCTCCCGCCCGCGAGATTAATGCGGACGAGGAGAGACACACCTTTTCCCGACTTGCGCGTTCACGAGACAGAGGTCGAGCGTAACAACAAGCGCGGCTCCAACTACAACGGAGATTGAAATTACCGGAGTTTCTACCGTATCGGTTTTTTCATCTCGCGAATTACGTCGCGAAGTATCCGGGGAAACGAATCGAGATTAGTCGCGTTAAAAAGTTGCGTCTCGCTCTCTCGGGAATCACGCCAGTTCCGCGATAATCCATTTACAGTTTCTTTCGATTCGGAATTAATTTAAAGACGGGCGCGCAACTGGGACACATGCGAAATGATGGCTCGTGAATACACGAGACGGTTCAGATCAGACGCGAAAAGGAGCAGAGAGAAAGATGACGGAATGGTAAATAATGGCACGTTGCAGCGGGTATACGTTTAGTGATTAGAGGCGTATAGGGTTGAGCGAACAAAGAACATGCCTCGCGTCGAAGACGAACCTCGGGCCGACGAAACTTTACGTTGTTCGTTACGCCGGGTAAATTGCCATTATAAACGGCACAATGCACTGACGTTATGCACACGCGGCAGAAGTTCGTGATTTCATTTCGCAAATCGTTCCGTTACCGGCGCGTTCGTCTCGCTCATTCGCTCACTCGTGCGCGCGAGTCCCTTTAAAGTTGCGGCTAAAGTTTTCGATTTCGAGTCACCAAGCAGAGTATTCACGGGTTATTACGCGCACAATATCGCGTGTCGCCTGCCTAAGTAGCTCGCAGTTAACGACCCGCCGTCCTAATATCGCGGGGAGATATTTTAAAAAATTACGGACGCTGTCGGTAATTCGCCATTCATATAATTTTATTATTTATTAGCCCATTAGCTGCCCATGTATATCTTATTGCTTTTTCGTAAGAAGCTTTTTACACGGAAAATATTCAATTGTATATTGCATGGGCTAAAAACTCATTACTGTTTTTTGACATCTTTTAATATCTTTTCTGTCTGGAAACGAGGAAGCTCTGTTGTGTACATTGTCAAAGCGATGATCGAAATAAAGCCGAGAGCTACGCGCGCATCGCGTCAGAGAAATTATCTGATGGACGCGGCGCGAAGGTATCGTGTAAAAATTCGTTTATTTTTTATTCGAATGAGTGTCGGACGCGCGTTGATTATGCGTAAATAAATGAAATGATTGCGCAAAGAATCGTGGGTGGAAACAATGGCGGGATGCGTGCGCTTTCGCGCGCGTCGATATATACCTCCGCGCGGCGGGTAGGTATAAATTTCTGGCGGCGCGCCGGACATTTTCGGAGTGTATAATTGCGAAAGCCGGCCGTAATTACCGGCCGTGGGATATTTTTCAGTCACGCCTTCGGCTCTCCGGGCCGATCGGGGCCGGAAATCGAATGAATCGCCTGCACCGCACCGTCACCGCGCTACCACCATCACCACATCGCCACCCGTCCTCCCCGACGCATAACGATAGTCAATTCAATTTGAATCGCGGCCAAGCTCGACGGGACAGTTAATTACGTACGAATGACAGCTTTACCTACCCCCCCCCCTCCCCGCGCGAATTTGCCGCGTCGATCCATTCAGATCAGATCGCCATAGATTGGTGTTCCCGCGCGTTCTTTCTCTTCCCTCTATCCTAATTGCGCGCGATATAAAGAGATTCGGTCGATCAAAAACTGTCTGATTTGGATTTATCGCGGATCTCCATTTCGCTTTCAATGCCTTTTTTTTTTTTTTTTTTCGTTCGATCTTCTTCCGTCATGTACTTGCACTCAAAACTGACACTTTTTAACGCAGCGTTGCTGGCCAGCGATACTGGCATTAATAAGGGCATTAATAAGGCCAAAACGGATACCGCAATCTCTGGTCCCGGCAGTGATCGTTTCTCCCTTTCACTCTTCCTCAGTTTGCTTTCGCTCTCTTCCCCATCTCATTCGTCTTTCTAGCCCTCGATCCTCGCTGTCGTTGTCCGTTCGTCTCTTACTCGCATTATCCACGATGATCTCGTGCTCTCGGTCGTCTCGGATCTCGTGAATGAAACGAAGGCGTGGCGGCGCGCGCGTTGATTCATAGTTTGACTGCAAAGCGCGACAGAATTTGTCTTCCCTCGACAACGGACCCCTCGACAATTCATCCGCTCGATCATTTATTTATGTTCCCTCTCGTCGCGTCATTAACTCTCGTTAAAGGACCACCGCGCGGAAAGTAACGTTCGTGTATGAGCAATTGCTCTAAGAGTTCCCTTCGATTTTCTAATAAAGATGTAAGCGTCTGTGTCTCGAAAGTTTGATCGATGTAGATTGATGGGCAATCTTTCGATACGGCGCTCTCGATGTGACGCCGCGAACGGCGCGCGTATCATTATGACAATTTTGACGGAGTTTCCGGTGGCACTCTTCAATATTACATCGATTACGATATCTGCATTATCGCGACCAAAGTTATTTGCCGACGCGCGCCTCTCCGTTATCGAATGAACGCACGCACTTAATGTTACATGCGCGCACGCTAATAGAAGCTAAATTGCGGGCATCGACGCGCACCGTAACAGCGACCAGCGACCAACCGCAAATCTTTTCATCGTGTGCGATCGATCGATTGTTACACACCGAGACTGTTCAGATGTGATTACATTTCGCTCAAATGGATGAAGCGGATTTGACAGAGATTATACGCGGCAGGTGCGCGAATATCGACGTTTCCATCATGATAACAAGAGGGAAGGGGGAGAGAGGACGGGCTCGCGTTCGTTTCAGATATCGGAGATTATTGCGCCGGTCTTTGATAGTCGTTTGAATTTGTAATCGCGGATCCCCCCCGGGCTCTCGCCTGATATCTCACAGGTCCATTCAAGATGCACCGATCAACGCACTCGCGCTCGAGTTTCCGATTAAGGTAACCTTAAGCGAAAAGAAATGGGATTAATCTTCGGAAGATGATTATTGACATAGCGCAGAGAAAGATTAAAGATGAGGATTAATCCTTTTTAAACCCCGCACTGCCTGTTGGAATCACTTTCAATTCTCTCCGGAGAAGAAAAGCAGAAGGGCGGCGCTTAAGAGGTAGCTCCGACTGATCTGCCACTTTCTTTTTTCAAGTTTTATTAGACTCGCGATATCGTTCGGCATTATCTCGAAATAAAATTAGATTCGCGATGCGTGGCAACGCAACGAAATGTACCCACGACCGCGGACGGTACGATATCGTACGCGCATTGTTATGATAATTCAGCGAGAACGGAATGATAGAAGGTAACGAGGATAAAGTTACCGAGCGCGCAGGAGAAGCCATTATCTGCGATTTTCATAAGCGATTGGACCGTTCGCGCATTTCCGTTGCCATTATCGCTGTCAGGATATACGATGTGGTGGCTAGTAATGAAGACGGATCGCTTTCTACGAATCAAACGGAACCGTGCGGTTCTCTTTTCCTTCCCAGCCCCGATGGTCGGCGGCGGCGGCGAAACTCGAGAGGGACTGGATGGTCGGCCTTTAATCAGGTTTTAATTGCTTTAATTCGCAAGACTGTGGTGTGCGATCGTTATAAAACGCCTCGTGAGATAGAGAACCGGCAGCGTTGCACGAATTTCCGATAGTAACAAAGACCTAGATTCGTGAACTAAACCAGAAATTGTGAACTAAACCAGACCAGAAATATCGTGAAGCGTAAGTAGATGTCGACAAGAACGTCAGATGTGTGTTAAGCAAGAGAACATACTAGAGAGCGTAAATATATATATTAATACAAGACTTCCCAACACTAGAAAACTGCCAATCAAAGATTTTTTCCTGAGATAACTGTTATTCTCATGAAAACATGATATTATCCAACGACAGAGATAATGCTGTTCTCGAAACGTACAACAGGCATAGACAATAGTCAGACAATGGTGTCTAACGAACGCGTCGCTTGCACACGTGATACTTTGCCTCACGCAAGAAACGAATATTCATAATATCGTCGGAAAAAAAAGAAACTTACGCGAACGTATATCTTTGTATTTATTTTTATTTCTCTCAGTATCTCATTTTCAAAGAGTTATAATTTTAGCGCTGCGCCGCGAACTCGACGGCACTTTATTCGCGGAGTAAATTCAACGCCGCTCGAATGACGCCCACGCGCGATTAGCATGATTATAGAGACGCGTTTATGGTCGTTTCGTCGAGAAAAATGAGATTCTCCGCGGCGAAGTAAAGCGGCGAAGCCCCGAAGACGGAGGTTCCGTTCTTATTGCGGGAAAGTATGGTAATCCGGTAAAGCGCGAAAGTTCTGCTAACGATTATTCAAGAGCGGCTCGTTCGCGCCGCACCATGGAAATTGGATCGAGGAATGAAATTCTTTCGTCTAATTAGAGCACAATATCTTCGCCCCGGCGAAGGGTTACACTCTAAGCTTACTCTTTTACCTGCCCTTCAGATCAAACGTTCCACGGGGATTAATTGCTTCCTGAGGATAACGGTTTAAGGGTATTTCGCGCATCGCTCGAGGGTGTTCTAGTTAAACACGTCTAACATGTCCCTTTGTACCGCCTGATAATCGTAATTTCAATGCGAATCGAGAGACGCCGTCAAGAGCAATTAATCTCAATTTCGTGTCATTATTTCATTTTTATTACAGTCGCATAACATTTATGAACGGAGTCATGAACGCTAAATAAAATATTTTGAATTATTTTCTGTAGAAACTGTTTGCAACATCAGGATATTAAATGTATAAAATTCATGCAGATAATTGTTAAAGAGATAATTAAAATTAGTACAGGAATTGTGATTTTTTTTCCAAGGAAATATCCAATTTTGCAATAACATTGCGGCAATATAGTTCGTTGAATGGTGAAGAGGACCCATCTGCCAACTTGTTTGCGCAGACGTTATTTAGCGCGGAATGTTCCATCGCGAAAACAGCATCATAGCCAATATCTACCCAGGGGCCAATAAATATACAGGTTACTCCGCATTGTTTCTCGGAACAAGGTATTCGACACATTTGTTGCATTAGCGCTACAAATTGCTCCCCTCTCGCACGTAAAAGCTAACTCTTTTAACTTTAACACACAAATCTTGGTTATATATTAATGTTAAATATTTACATACTATCATCGCGTTCCGAGAATCATGCGAAATCGCTTAAAATTGTTAAAATTACGGAAGAAATACGTACACAATTGTTTCGTACTTAATAACAATGTGCCTTTTAAGCTTAATCACACTCCCGAGACAATACCGAGACACTAGTTGAGGGTTTCTAGGTGTTTCCTATCCCTTTGAGCCTCTTGATCAACGTGATCATAGCGACGCGCTCAACTGTTTGCACGGAGAGGCCGACCGCGATACTATGGCAGGATGGCCGAGTGTGGTTTGAGCGATCTCGTACGGCCAATGGACCCGCATAAATTAGAAGCGTTAATACGCGTTAGAGCAATCTCATCTTGGATATTGCCCGAGGGATAGCATCACGTATCCGTCAGTACGTCCCGCTATCGCATATACAGCTCCGCCACGTTGTTGTCAAATTCTGGATGCGCAGATCGTAAATAATCCATGACAACAAATAGAATGATCAATGTGATGTGAAGATAGCAAACACACACACGTACACACATAAAACACACACACACAGCAAAAATAAATTTCTGATATATAAATTAAAAATGAATATAACGATGCGGTTCTCGCGTTAATTAAATTCTTGCTATCGTGATAAGTGAACTAGACGAATTTGGTTTTATAAATCAAATAATTCTGTAATTATATTGATAGTCTTCGCCCCCATACTGTCCCGCATAATATTTCGTTTACTTTGGGAAGATGCGATATAGGATGCGGTTAATGGAAACGCTGTAATTAATTAAAAATGTTCGTGCGGTTGTTGCGCGCTGCAGAGAGGCACTTTATAACGAATTAATTCGAGATTGAAATTGTTACTAAATGTTTATCAGTTTGCATTAAAAAAAACCGGGAGGTAGTATACCTGCAGAAAGGAAAAATATTTATTCTCCCCTCTCCTTTCCGGGTCTACCTCAATACAAAAATTAAAAACGGAATCCAACGCGCGGCGCACTTTTTGATCGTCGCGGCGCGCGCGGCTTTCGGCACGACGCTGCCTAGACGCAAGACCGGCGCGGCGATTGGACGCGCCGCGCGCGCCGGTAGCGTCAACTGGCCGGCGCGCGGAGGTGCGTTCGATAGCGCGACCTCGCGCTACCCCCAGTACCCGGCAGAACCTCGTACGGGAAAGTGCTTCGTCCGTTGCGTCGGTACTTTCGAAGCTCCCTCGTACGCGGGTCGCGTGCAAGCTTCACCATCCTCTCTCTCTCTTTCTGTCTCTCTCTCTTTCTCTATCTCTCTATCTCTCTTTCTCCCTCCTGCCTCTCTCTCACTATTTCCCCTCGTCCTCTTAATTGTCCTACAGTCCGACGCTTTTCAAATTTTTAAGAGGTAAAACGTCATCGGCCGACGCTCCCATTCCCGACCACTCCGATCGGCCTCGTCGCGAGCGCGGGAGAAGAAGACGGCTCGCCGTTTAAAGCGAGTTGCTTCCCTCGCGGCTGTCACGCGCGTCACCGCATTCCTTCCTTCCTTCCTTCCTTCCTTGCTCGCTGCCTCGCGTCCCACCGGTGAACGCCGTTTTACGTGCGGTTGAGTTTGCGTTTTGTGCGAGCTCGAGCTCTTTGTGTTCCGTGGATTCCTCGTTTTTGCCCAGTGTTCTTTTGTTGATTTTTGAGGATTTTTCAACGGCCTGCCCGCGAGAGACCCAGGGGCGCTTTCGAATGCCGAGCGGACAACTTCCAGTGAGTTGTACATATTTATTGGTGCCCCATTTCGTGCGATCGTAGTCACGAGCTGGTTTTTTTTTAATATAAATCAACGTCTTACGTGAGCGTGAGGTTGATGAAATGAAAGATCTGCTATAGCCCAATGTATTTCGAACATGCAATTAGATCCTGGATATGCTTTATATCGCGTATTTTGATTTATCGCTTATGAAATAGTTTACCGATGTACAGATTTTGGATTTCAAGGCGATTATAGGGAGCACCAGGTGGTATCGCTCGTTTAAGAGCGCACGATTAGCAAAATGGAGCAATGTGCCGCATGTGAACGCAATAATACTTGACGCGTTAATTGTTGCGTTAATTATACTCGATGAATTATGTTTTGATCTTTTTACTGTTCTTCCATTACACCTTCTTATTAACCTCTTTTTATTATCGTTGGAAAATTATAATTTCTTTGTGCGCATGTCGATCGATATCAAGCTTGATGAAATATATGTTCATAGTTTCTTATAAATCCTGTCGCAATTAATTTTCGTACTTATATCGTGATCTTAACATGAAAAATGTGAGATTTAAAAAAGGAAAGCATTAGAATGAATCTTGATATATTTTATAAATATTATACACAATCGAGTATCGGTTAAATACAATAGTAATTAAAACAAAATAAAAACGAAAAAATATGAAGTTGCTTTATTTTCTTGCTGATAAACGAGAAGAAATGAATGCGTGACTTAACAAAGACTCCGCAGAATACCAACATTGTCAATATTGGAGCTTTCGACATGCTTTTCTCACGCGTATAGGAAAATGCGCACTCTCCAGTCGAACGGAATATCGCCGCCTTGTATAAAGTCGCATTCTCATTTAAAATAAATAACACGTGTGAAGTGTCAGGTATTTAATTCTTAGGATTTGCGTCTTCAAATAGATCACGAACTTTTATCGTCGCCGGGAGATTTCTGTTCGGAGGCGTGCTCCGAAATCGGGCGCTGTCGATATTCCGCGCGAAATTACGTTCGCGATCATGCGATTTTATCTCTCCGAGAGTATCTTCGGGTCGGGTCATCCCAGGTCAAAAAAGAAAAAAAACACGCGGTGTGAACTTTGGAAGGAAACGCCACGCCGCGCCGGAGCGCGTATGCTCGCGCGACAAAAACGTATGGAAAAGTACGTTCGCGATAGACCGCAAAGATAGACGCGGGGATAAAAATTGCCGAGACTGTCAAGGGTCGCGGGAATGCAACGGACGATTGATAGTCGTACCTCGGTGTTATCACCGTCGTAAATTCCCGCACGGCGCGTTCGGTTTACGCGTCCGCTCGCGATATTTTTCGCCGCGCGCCGGTATCGTCGAAATAGAAAAATGTTTACGTCACAGGCAGAAAGAAGCGTGATCAATATCGGGAGGGGTGTCTAATTTCAATAACTCTCTCTCACGAGATGCGTACCGGGATGTTGTTATTCGCGACCGCATATAATGTATCCTCAAACGAAAATGCATTTCGCGGAACTATCGCATTTGTTAGCAAAATATTGTGCGCTTCCGTTTCCACAATGTTGAACTTTACTGTTATAACTTTACTATTATGGAGCGGAGTTGTTTAACGAGTTTAAGGGAGCTTAACTCCTGCTACTCCGCGCGCGAATATCTTTCGAATTAATCGATCCCTCCTTCGCCCCCATCCTAACGAGTTTTCTTACGTTCGTCGTAAAATTTATCCGTTACTTTTTAGACTTCATTCCGTTTATTATTTCATTTGCCGCTAATATGTATACGGCATAAACAAACGCGAGTGCGGTTAATGTGACACGCGAATGCGTAATTTGTCTTGCAATGAGACTTCGGAGCAACGAGAGCACAACGACACGTCGCCATTTCACCCCCGAGACGACGCAACGTCACGAATCCGCGGGCTTTGCACGCTTTCTTCCTCGATGAGTTCAACGAACTCAAATTTCATTTAATAATGTAGCTCAATCCTGGAGAGGAATAATTTCGCCCCTTCCCCCCGCTCCCCTCCGCCAAGCAACGTGTGTCATTAAATGAAAAGAATAATCAAGAAAATTGCGAAAATTATCCTGATATAAAGAAGATGATCCGATAAAAATTGGAGTCTCTCGTCTCTTTCGATCGCGAGCGCAAAGTAGCGTTACGGCGACTTCGCGCGTGGGAGGGACGAAAATCTTGCCGGAGCGTGGGTATATACTTCCGCCACAGCCCTCTTTCTATGTAAATATTTACGTTTATGTAGGGGCTTTACGATATGTAGCCTATGTATGAGGCCAATAGACGCTCGATCTGTAGACCATGCAGGAAATAGACTTTGGTAAAAGGCTCAGATTTTCCGAAGCATTCGCGGAAATCAGATCGCGGGGGGATTACAAATATCGGGTAACTCTCTGCGCAAATCCCTTTGTATATCTCTGACTTATATTACTGTACCGCTCCAATGATTCATACCGCGTTGCCGCACAAAAGCAGTGGGGGACTTTCCAGTTTGGAATTTTAAACGTAATGCTACGATGATTTTATCGTGTGTTCCAGTATACGATTCATGTGCCGCCGCCTAGATTGGAAATTAAGCTTATCGCAATCAACTGAGTTAATCAGGATTAAATGGAGGATATTGTTGTGATTCATTGCCGTTCAACACATTCACACGATTCTTCGTTGTTAGAACAAATCATAGAATCTTAGTGCTCATTGAACTTTTTGATCAAAAGGATTATAAGTTATTGTGTCGCAACTCCCGTCTCCTATCTTGGGACGTATGTTAATCCCATTAGATAGTAAAACCAACGTGCGGCGTAACGCACGAAATAGTAGTGCAACGGGTCGGACATTTTTTTGCTGCATGTCAGAGCAAGAAGGGGATTCAAACGCGAGAGGGCGGAAATCTTTCCTGCCCATGCGACCGTATATCATTTCGGTTCTGCCACGTATATAAATCCGGTTATATAACGGCTCGTTTGCGTCCGTGTAAAGTGTAAAGGATAGGTCGTATAAAAAATATTTTTTCGGGTTTTCCGACATGAAAAAAAGGTAGTCTGACGGATGCTGGATGAGGACGCCGGGGAAGCAAGAAAGGAGAGCAGCTGAATGGCTGTTTTTAAGCTTGAAAAATACATGCGTTTTATATAGATATGTATAAAAACTGTTTTTCATCGATTATATATTTTTGCACCGTCACTGATAAAATATAACACAATTAAAGCGCTCAGTCGTTTATATGTTTAGATATATACGTTTTAAAGATCATCTTACTTTTAACTAGCATGCCGGAATCATACGCGCAAAAGATATCTGATTAAAAATCTCCATATGATTACCATATTTTAGTCTCGAATTCTGATGTAACAATTATCTTTTCATTTGTAATAAATGTGGTTTTATTTCGCACGTTCTCATCTTCCTTCTCGCGCTATTGTTGGCAAATTTCTTTTGTTTTACTCTCATCATTAGCCTTTTTCGGAACAGGATGTATTACTGTGGGATACGTGGAATTCGTTGGTTGAAATTACTAGTACTGGAATATAATCGTTGAGAGAAGATTATCACGTAGGATTCGATGCTATAATTGAACGAGGTATACTGTGAATTAGGTTTCCCGTAAATCTACCAATGCAAATGAGATAAACTATTGTTATTTAAACGGTCTATTTATTATGCAACTTTGTTATAATAAATTCGCGAATATTATTTACGAAATGAACTTGTTATCGAGGATATTATGTTTAATGATTTGCGTCACTTAATGCGCGTGTGCAGACCCTTTGTAAAATGTATATCTAGGCTTATTTAATTATTTCAGGAGCATCGCATAATAATGTACCAAACACGTCTACTTAATGCATCATTTTAAGCACTTGAATATTTTCATTAAAACCGAGCTCTTGGACGAAACGCGCGTCTCCTTTTTTTTTTATATATTTTTTTATAAAATATATCGTTGTTGTGCAAGAGGAAACGGAGATTACATCGTATCTTATGCGAGCGCTCGGCGTGGCGTTCTCACGTGCGTTTCAGAATAGTAATCGCGTTTGTGAATTCTGCGATGACTCTCTCATATTTGCAGTTTAAAGGGATAAAAAAGATTCCCTCTTCCTGGGAAATATAAAACTATATGAAAAATTATGTCATCACTGGGAGGGAAATAAAAGTTTTAAATTATTCTAGCCCGAAAAATCAGAAATATAAGCGTAAAATTATAACGGTCGGTGTGTAAAATGGAAAAGTGAATTTTTTAAATTAATCATGTATTTATTTTTACCTCGCGATTACAAGTATCTCGGTTGACGATGCGCAATTATTTCGAAACAGCCGACGCTATTTGCATCGTTGATTTTATCCAATCATGATACGCACCTCAATTTTCCTGATAATTGATTGATACGTCCATACGTTCTGGATGTACAGAAACGCAACATCGAGGCTCGACGAACCGTAGTGTTTGAAAGAGAAAGAGTATGTGCGGGAGAGTGCAAGAAAGGCACGAGAGGAGATTTGAGAGACGCTCTGAAGTATCTGCAAGAAGTGGCTGCGAGCAAGACTTGAAGAACCTACGCGAAATCTAATTCGAGTACGTACGTACCGGTAGCGGGAACGGGGCGGACGGGGTGTAGGGCTTCATGCATATTCAGCGTATTTGTGGCCGGAGTGCAGCTCCGGAGTAACTCATTGTACTCGACTACTCGCGGCGTTTGCCTCACCTCGACGACGATGACGACGACGCCGACGACGGCGGTGGCACGCGGGAACGCGGACGAAAATTGGCGGAGGGTGCACATTCGTTAGAAAGCCACATCGCGACAGGTGAGGAAGGCGCCTCTCGCCTCGGTTTCCCTGTGCGACTTCGCGTCGTCCCATCTCTCGCCTCGCGCACCTGCGCCGACTTAACGCTTAATGCCGGCACCGGGATGCACGATAAGAGCGTCCTTGACGCGTATTTCCGGGAGCGGCTTCCGGTTCGCCCGGGAATGCCCGGCGGCGATGTCACGCTACAGTGATATCGCGCGGTGTGACCTGATGTTTGCACAGAGGCATGAAAAACGACGCGCTCGCTCATTTCATCGGGATAATTTCAAGCGCGCGAGTAAATAAACGTTGCTCGCGACACGAAATGCAATCGACTTCGATCGACGATATCGCTCTAGCAAAATTTTAATTTTGTCCAAAATGATTCATAATCGCTATTTTCTGTCGAAAACTCGTGTATCGACGCGGGTCTCTCCGACGTGGCGTTCAGCTGCTCCGCGTCACTCCCACGAAGAAGACCCGAAGTTACAATATTAGTCACGGCGAGAGAAGAAAAATGTAAAAAGTCACAGGGGAACTTGTCGACTGGTTGATTACAGGGCCGATAATACTTCTTGATGAGATGATCCTTTTCAACTTTGTCACGCTGATTGCCGGCGTCGGAGTCTCCAATTCCGGAATACAGTCGCGAGTGCCGTCAAGGCTGTCGGATTACAGGCGCTAAGGTTTATGAACTTCACGCCGAAGTACATAGTAATCTAAGTTTAAGAAAGCTTCTGCGCCGGCCGACTACCAGAGAACACACAGAGGCGAACAGTTGGAGCAGTTGGAATGGGACTTAATAGAATGCCGCGGGTGTCTGTCCTTAATCTTTGCACACCAAACTTGCCGTCTATATCGCCTCTATTTATCTCGGAATTCTGTCCGTACCTACCGACGTATAGAAGCTATCTTGATTATTTAATCTCGCCGTACGCGTTAATTGCTTGTGATTATTTCGCCTACTGTTTTTCGTATTCAGACGGATATATTTCGAAGTTATATAAGTACGAAAACAGAACGGTCGAAGTTTTATTATCGTTATCGATATAATATTGATATAATATTACATTTGTATAATAGAAGGTGAGGTTCGGAGGAAAGATTTCTGACGTATTTCACCAAGCAGAAAGAAACGCGCCATGGGATTTACGGATGTCATCATACCTGATTAAATATCCAAGAACGACGCATAATTTATCGATATGAGACGACGTCTAATATCGCGCCCGAATTTGTGCCTTTCGATAAATTTCTAATTCATGGCGGATCATAAACTGAGCCCAAGTGAATATCAGCCAGGCATGTCGGTTATGGGTCGGTCGGTCTGACCGACCGGGGGGACGGCGAGTGGAAAGGGATTGGTTTTAGGGGTCGTTACTTGGCTCTCGAGAGAAGGTGCTCTCATTGAGATTTGCATATCAATGGGAAATGTTTATTGATGGCTCGTCCGCCCACGTCAGAAAGGTAGAAGCGAGAGATGCGCCGGTGAGCGGGAGATGCTCCCGCCGCTGCGTCCCCGTGTATTCGCCTCACCAAGATTTACTTCCTCCTCGAGTAACCGTCTTTGAAGTAGCCAAGAGATGCTCCCGGTATTTTCAGCGTCATTTAACATCTTACGACATCCGCCCGGCTGAGAGATTCTCCTACCGTGGACCCATACCGGGGACTTCCGGCATGATCAACGTCTGTCTCGGTCAACGAACCAATAAACAAAGGCTGAAAGCCTCCTCTAAGCGGTCTTGCCTCCTTTCTATTTTATCGAAGGTGCTTTCTTTGAATTCCACAAATGATACGGCAATCACAGGGTTTTGCATACTCTCTACCCTTCTCCCTTCCTCTTCTTCTCTCCTTCAGGTTTTTTATCAGCGAAATTAATATGACATCGATTCCGTCTTTTTTAATTATTTGTTTCGATAGGAATAATAAGGATCTGTCACCCTTGTCGCTCGTATTCTTATCATTAAAAGTAACATTATCGGAAGCAAAAGTATTTGGAACGAATCGAGCATTTATTATTGTTAGCCGCACAGATGTAATTATTCAGTTATTCAAATCAGAATGTAAATACGGATTATCAATATAGATGCAAACGAGGTTTCTGTATCTTCTGTTTCTCGGTTATTTACATATCATTTCTCGAAAACATGCAACGTGCAGAAACGGCAAAGATATACCTGCACCAGGTACGAAACCCGTGCGTGCATATCTTGCTCTTCTCTTTCTGCCTCTCTTCGTCGCTATTTCACTGGAGATCAGCTACCGAAATTCGTGGCTTGCCTTTGGAAGCCTCGGCTCAGGCATTTTGCATACGTTCGACCATGCGGAGAATAACACGCGGCCGTTTATAGCTCGTTCCACATCGCTATTCCACATCGACTTTACCCGTTCCTGCGTTAGTTTTATCTGCAAAAAAAAAGACACGCAACTTGATTGTTAAATTAAATTTCTGTTTTTCTCCGACACGTTAGCGACGTTTGCTCGTGTATTCGCGTAAAGAGATTTAAACGATAATGGAGATGTCGATTAGGATTGGAACATGTATATACGTTTCGAAATGTGATCGTATCCATTAACCGTATGTACGTCCCTCTTCCTTCTCTCGTAACTCTCTTTTTGTGACGTCGTGCGGAGAAGCGACTATTTACGGAAAATGTACGGTTCGCGTTTGGCGGACCCCTCGCGGCACTTTTCATACGGTTCAATTGTGCCGCGGATAACGCAGGACCCGACTCGCATCTTGCACATTGCAGTCACGTAGATTTCGATCGTGCGCTTCTGCTTGATTTCGGATTCCTGGCACCAGGTTTACTCGCGACCGATACATTGCCGGGTTTGTACGCGTCGCGGCACGGTCCTGTTGGAATCGTTTCGCGCCGAAACGCAGGTTTGCCGCCAGTATAAACCACCTCTGTATGTATGATTATTTCCGATGTTCGGATAGTTTTCTAGCATCATCTCGTCTAGCGGGCCTTTTCCGTTATTGCCACGGACACCAGCGATTTTAGCTTGAAAATTCGGAACCGATTCAGTTGATCGATCGAGATTTTATTGAGAAAATACAAATGGCCAAAGTCAGCATCCAGCTTTAATAAATACATTATTCTATAAAAGTATATTAAACGTGAAAAGTAAAAAAGTTATAATTTAAAATATTGTAATATTTTATTTTATATTTATATAAATGTAATGTAAAAGAACATGATCATTTAGTGACGAATATTCCTGCGAGAGGAGCGAATGGGAGCGCTTTGCAAAAATAAGTATAAAAAGATTGCAAAATGTGACATGAAAAAAAATCAGTTTTTAGCTGTAATATCTGAAAAAGTGGATCTATCTTACATTTTTTTAGACCATTTGAATGCTCGCAAAGTCTTTACGCATAAATAAGCTGTAGTTCTACGAGCTTCCATTAAAATTGCTTAATTAACATTTTTATTATGAACAGATCTTTTGCAATACGGAGCATTCACATGAGGATTAGTTATGAGATTTTTGAAATACGCCATTTATGTGACGGATATATATCAGCTAGCCGCAATTTTTTATTTTTAAAGATTTATTTTATGGATTCGTTTCATACTTTTTTTTTATTTGCTGCCTCAACTTGAAAAAGAGCGACAAAAAATTCAGATTTTTAGTTTCAGCCAACGCTTTTCTGGGATGGTGGAGTTTATTAGAGGTTGGGATTGAAAAGATTAGCTTGTCACAGCTTGGACAGATTTAGCCGATGCAGGGAAAAGTATGTTGCGGAAAGTATTCGGATATATGAGCGCATCGCTTTAGACTGCCCTAGTAAAATATGCTACTGCGGTTGGCGCCGCGGAAAGAATTGCCATATCAATGTTGTAAATTCGCAAGTTTCGCCCGCACCATGTTACCTATATTTCGCGCACGCACTGCGATTCAGATTGGCGTGATCCCCAGTAGAGAAATAAATCGGCAACACGAATCATTTTTTCATGCAGATAGTCGTTTCATGCAAAAATGGCTCGCACTATTGGCTGTTTTATGAGTTGACTTTAACAGTTGATTTAATAACAAAGTCAATTTTCCTATTAAATCTTTTTTTCTTTTCTCGTTCGTTACACAATTTGTTTGACAATAAAACGCCAGTTCTTGTGAACGGTAATGCGGCCCCCTCGGACAATATAGGAATTAGAGTTGAAATTACGCGCTATTGTCTAATTGTCTATTGATAATTATTAACTTATTTTTTCTGTTATTTTAGTCACAGTGTCTTTAGCTACAGTGTCTTATCCTTTACCGTTAAGATAACCGTCTCTAAGGGCGCTTTATCCCATTGATAGAATTTGCAAATCACGCGGTAACCGGTTTCGAATCGCAAGTATAAGGAAGTACGAGTTTTGATTAAAGTTAATGCGGAATCGCGTCGCGTAACTCTCGCGATCTTTCTTCCGTCTCTTTTTCCGGTAGACAACGATCGATCGCGACGTCAGCATGGGTCGATATCTGGCTCGGCGCTTTGTTGTCTCGCCGGCTGTTTCTACTTGAGCGATCCATGATGTAAATTGGATTCGCGGAATGGAAATTCGTTGGTACGTAAACCGCGCGGTTCTTCGAGCTCTTTTTCACATCGTGCATGTAGCTTCGGTATTCACGTGGCCCGGAATATCTTCGGAGGAACTGGCATGGGTCAGCCAGCGGAGAACGAGGAAGAGAGGATTTTTGGCGGGTTGCGATGGGTGGTCGCATTGATTCTTCGGCCGAAGGGCCGGCGTAGCGCCCTGGGTACAGAGAATGGTTTTCAGCCTCCGCCGCCGTCACCTTCTCTCGCTCACTCGCTCGCTTCGAGAGTTCCCTCTCGTTCGATAATGGTGGCTTGCAGCGAGATACCTGCTCGACCTGCCCGCTTATACCGCGTTTATTGTATGTATGCGTGCACATATTTGCAAATGTTGGCGTATATGAGAATGATGGTGCCCGCGCGCAGCGTGCCAGTGTACGTGTGCGCGCGTATATATGTATGTGTATGTACGCAATGGTCTCTCCGCGAGCTATAAGACGTAGGTACAGTGATGCATCGAATGGTGGGGGATACGGAAGCAGGGCACTTTGCGTGATTGGGCCAGGTTCGTGAGGCACGACGGGTCTTAACCTTCTCGTATCTTACTTGCCTGCTTGCCTGCCTCGATCGTGAAACCTCCGCCGTTCGCTCTCGACGAAACTTTCCTGACACCCAGTAGCGTGGTGCGCCAAGTCGAGCCACGCATGGCTGGCAATAACGGGAGATAATGGAGGAATCCTTTCCGGATTCTAGTCTAATCCTATTTTATTGTAAAAAGGTACCTTTGTATCCGGCGGAATAAGCAAGCATATGTGTCAGAGCGTACGTTGTACGCGCGCGAGAAAGATATTCCGTTGTATAAAATTTTTTGAACACACGAAAATTCCTATTTTTATGAAAGCTTTGTATACGTTGTTATCTTCTTTCAAAACCTTCCCACGGACCTTCAGTCCGTGGGCACGCGGACTTATCTCTTAAAGGATTTATCTCTTAAAAGACCTTTCCGACTACCACGTTAATTTCTGGATGACATTTTTACGTGAAAAAGCTTCTAATTCTATAAAAAGAAATACGATATAGATAAAGTCGAGAGACACCGTAACAATTTACATAAAGGGCATCACTTTGTACACTCCGTGCATTTTGATCCCGGTGAAATTTCTTCGCACGATCGCGGGGAACGCAGTTAAACCCATCCGAGTGTCGACACGGGAGATGACATCTGCCTCGCTTCGCGCGCTCAAGGCCGTCACGCGCGCGATGTTTCCTCGCGTTGCATCGCACGTTGCGATCCAGGAAATTTCACCGCCGCGCATGAACACGTATATGATAATGGCGCTTTGTGCCGCAAAGATGATTCCCAGAGGATCTTTCCGGAGTGCGCCGACACCCGGCATTGTCGGTCTGCCGTTGGTGTTATCGTTCGGGCACATCTACCACGTGAATTTGACGAATTAATCACACTCCGTGAATTCTCTCGCTAACCCCAGCGATAAACTTTCTCGAATTTCCACGGACACTTTCGCTCTGTTCACGTTTCACGGTGTAACGGATATTATCCGTATAGTTAGGTACAGATCCGCGGAAATAATCGCTTCCCGTAAGATTCTTTCTTACTTCAATGAGCATCCCTTCATTCCTTTCCTTATCGAACGTCAGAGAGAGAGAGAATTATTCGTTATTATTTCGACTGTTCGAGAATATCGATATTATCCGCCTTTTCTTGAACGTAAAAAGCTATCTTAGCTCTTTGTAAATCCTCGCGAAAGGCACTTTTCTCGATTGAGAAGAACCGTATAGCCGTCATCTCTCTCCTTCGTTCTCTCGCTCTCATTCTCCTTCGCTCTTCCTCTCGCCTGCGGTAGATTTCCGACGGTGGTTTCTCCACGTTTATCGGGAAACGAGAGAGAGAGAGAGAGAGAGGGAAGGAGGGAGAGAGAGATGGTAGGTTGGGTGGTGGGTAATTTGGTTACGTGAAGTATTTTTATCGAGCGGCATCGGAAAGTATATGTAGACGCAGCGGTGTGTACTTTTGCCTTCCGTAGAAAATTCGCAGGCGCCGCGCCGGCACCGCCTCATTCAGAAATCTCTCGGGCCAATGTTACGCGAACGTTACTGGAAGAGGTCTGCGTAAATTTGTTAACATCGTGATGCGTTTTACGTAATGAGATCTACGAACCGATTACTCTGTCCGCGGAGGGAATTGTATTTCAGATACTGCCCCGTTTTTACGCCTCGCCAGTCCTCCGCTGAGCGAGGAATTTCCATTCGCTCTTTGAATTTCTCAAGCGCTCCCCTGTACTTCACCGTGACTTCGGCATTACGAAATGCCACAGTTTATACGGAAGTCAGGAGTTTTCGCCATGAAACGTTATCGCGGAAACGTATCGCGGGCGCAGAACGGCCACTAAGTTGCAACGTTCTCGAGTCTCGAGAAAAATAACTTTGCAGTTCTAAAGTGTCATAATTTTTGCATTCGCTTCCACTTTTCTCTCCAACTTTGCGGTTCTATCGGACAGTAATATTCCTAGAGCATCGGCATTCATCCTCGAAATAGGGCTCTTTTAAAGCCGGCGCCCAATAAAAAGTTTTCTTAATCTGGCCAGTTAGGACTTTATTGTCCGAGATCCATATATCGTTTGATCTGTCATTGCGTGATTCAAATCGCGCGATTAGTCGAGGAGATGCGTTTCAAACGGCACGTAGATTTGCCCTTCTTTTCTATAGACCGAAACGAATAACATCCGAAGAAAACGGGCGGAGAACCCACATTGGCGGAGGTAAAATCCTGGCGAAGAGAAATATATCCTTTTGTGGTAGCGCTCGCCGCATTCCGTAGGATCATTACGTCAAATAACAGAAATCTTCCGAATCTTGCCTATCCATCCTTCGCGCCCGCTCCAACGCCCCGTTCTCCTCTCGCGCCCCGTTTCTCTCCCCGTCCGTCGTCCTCATCCCCCTTCCGTTATTTCCCCGCCTCTCCCTGCCCTTGCTCGCTCGCGCGGCCACTTCGGCAGCCGGTTCTACGTCTCCGTACGGTCTGTTAGCCTAACTTCGTGCCGGGTCCGTGCATTGCCGCTGACTGCTGCAATGGTGCCCTTACCGCCTGCAAATGGCGTGGAATCGTGCAGGTATAGTCAGCTTTAGTGGCGCAATTCGTCACCGCGGACGCGGACAGGTCCCAGTGCACCTGCATTAAACGGCGCGCGAACAACCGATCGGTGCTTGAACGTCGTCTCTCTTGACAGGAATCTCGAGCGGCGCGGTCGTCGACGAGTCGTTCTCGGGGCACGTCATACACGAGGCGAGGCATATATGTTTTTACAGCTTATACGTCGGAACAATATTCCCGACCGATTTTACGATTAATGCTCGACTGAAGCCGTAAAAGAGCGCGATATTAGTGTGATAATTTCTATTAATATTTTAAAAGAGCAAATGCGTTTTCGCTGGCAGTAACAATATTGATTGAATTTCAGCGATTTGTGCCGAGAGACGTATATATATTCGCGAGTTGCGCCGATCGAACTTGAATGGCGTCGAATTTAAGCTCCTTCCGCGTGCGCTCTCCTGCGTGAGTAATTAGTCACTTCGCTGGCGCGCAACATTCCGCGGTAATAGCCGATTTTAGCGCGGCCTAAAGCCGATTATACCCGCGGCCGAATAATTCACGGTTAATTGTAGGTGATATAAATTGTCGCTGCGCCGATCTACTGACGTAATTAGTAAATATGGAATTAACGATCCCCCGCTAATGCATGGCGCAACGTTATCGCGCAATATTTCGTGAATATGCATGCGTTTTGAAACCCGTGGAGAATTTCTCATGTTCATGCTTTTCGCCGTTGGCGCCGGAAAAAGATCGTATACGTTAATTGTTTGATTACGTTAACGATTCAATTAGTTACTCGCAATTAAACCGGCTTTGAGATCATATAGTCAACTATATCGCTGTTGCAATCCTGCATAATTCTAATTTTCATTAATGTGCAAGCGCGTGTATTATTGCTTATATACCTATTTGAGATACAAGGTTATAATTGGCGAGAAAGGGCGTGAGTATAGGCTGTATTTATTTTTTAAGGATATGAAATTATTCTGTCCCTTTCTCTCTTTATACTCAACGAAGAAAATAATTCAAAACTTCATACGTAAGTGATATATCCATAATGTTCGCGTATACGCTGTTTTGCTGCATCCCGATTTCCATTTACAAAAGGGTAATGCGGAAATGCTCCTCCTCCGAGTAGGTACGATTCAGACCTAATGAATAGCGCGCGAGAGGAATGCATGCACGTGCGTTTACCTATCAACAACGTACGCAAATCGTGTCTCGCGTAACCATCTGTCAGGGATCCCGTTAATTCATAAGGGGGAGAAAAATGAGGAAGCACGGGAATTCAATATCCACGTCGGTGCTCGCTAAAACGCTTGTGCCTGATTTATCCGGCTATTTTTACGCTCTCGCTCAATCGGGGGCATCCCTCTCGCAATTACATCGGCTTCGATTCCCTGATTACGAACGATCTACGGAGCTGCGATCGCCTCGCAGCTTCCACAGGGCATCAATGCAATCACGCTAGTTGCGACGGCAAGAGCTTTTTGTCAGATAATTTGATCTCTTTCCCTGCAACCGAGGCGCAGCAACCTACGTAAGAGGGCGACCCAGCCCTCCTTACCCTCCGCTGTCGCTTCGTTACGTGCGCGCGTAAACGTGACTAGACATTTTTCCGCGATTGCACCCATTCAACCCGGGGTGAACAGACCTCGATTTTCAGTAATTTCACGGAATTCAGCCGGCCGGGGCCGAATCATCCTCTCTCATTCGCGCGTGATTATACGCGCGCGAGTCCACCGAAGTCAAAGAGTGGATGGAGAAGAGAAAGAAGCAGGACGTAATAAGTAGTCGGGATTGAGTTAGGGCGTGTCAAGCGTCGGTAAAGAAAGGTTGCGAGCTGCGGTAAGAAAGGGTAAGATGAGGAGAGGAAAAAGTGAACGAGGGTAGAGCCTAATGCCGCGAAGCAGAGTACGCCTCGAAAAGAAAGACTCGTGAAATAGATCAGTTCGATTTGAGAGGTTCGATTTGATTGAACTCCCGTGTGACATCGGCATGGAAAACTACACCGGGGATAAAAGTTTCCGCGAATTTCAAATAATCCCGAATGGGATGCAATTTGCGGAGACAGAATTTCGACGTTCAACTGGCAAAAGTTTGCTGCATCCAGCGTTTTCGCGAGGATAGATCTTTTCGTTACTGCTGCAAAACTTGTTTCACTATTTGCACAATTCGGCGAAGCGTCTCTTCATCCTATTACGATGCACGTTTCGCGCACATTTGTATGTAATTCTAAAATTATTAAGGGTCAAAATCTACTTCAGTAGGAATTTCATCTAGGAAGCGTTGGAATGTAAAAATTATTTGTCATTAACGATCTATCTATTAAAGATTTTTATTCTATCGCGATCTCGAAATAAATTAATACTTACAATTGACTTTTTAAGTCTCCGATTACTCTTACAATTTTAAATCGTATACATTACGTACTGATTTCAAGTTGTCTCGGGCAATGTAATTAAGATAAGAGTAAGAGGAAAGAAATATCTTTCCTGTATATGTGTCCCGTATTAGTATGTGTGTCAGGCTGCTAGCTGGCGGTGACGGCAGAACGCATTTCCTCGCTATCAATCGAGCCATAAATTATAGCAGGCTCTTACGTTCATTCATAGGATACTCACGAAGTGACATAATCGACCCTGTTCCCATAGTAACTCAATAGAAGCGTTTACGTCTACAATACGACGCGTCGCCGCGCCGTACTTTCCTTCTTACCGTCATACGTGAGGTCGTTGGAGTTTTAAGCGACGCTATGATATTCACGGACATGGCTTTCAACGTGTTCCATATATGGAAGATGAAAATGTTACGACGACTTTTTGGACATCGTAGAATTCGCAATGCGACAGGGTGAAAAAGAATGTCGGCGTTATTCTATTTTATATTAAATCGAATCTGTAGTGATGGAAAAGTCGCTCTCTATTCATCTCTATATAAATCCATCCGGCGAAGCCGCGCAGTGAAGTCAATCGTGATGCATGTTTCCTATGGAAATATACCATAATTGGTTTGCTGTGATGAACTTAACTGCCAGGCAAATTTACCGGCGAGGTAGGACAACCGACCCCCTTGATATGTTTATCTATTTGTCACTGGCCGCGGCTAATGGAACCTGCCAAAGTGCAGACTCGACTGGCAAATCGTTGCCAATATGCACGCGTTACGTCCGTCCAGGGAAACGCGGGATTCATTTGATCTCAAAAATCCTGCCCTGCGCTCCTCGGCTTAAGAACCCGGACTTCAGAAAAACCCGTTTTACGCTTCGCTTTACGCGTCTCCTACGAGGCAATTCTGGGCGGGTATGGTCGCGGCATATTTCGGCGCACAAGGGGTGTGGTTTTATCTGGATCGATTCTCTGAAAATCATCCCGCCGCGCGCGAGAAGGGATGAAGCCACCTTTTCCTTACCTTACCGTGCGGTAGATCCTACATATAGCGGATGTATAATACACGTCGTCACTGTCTAAGCCGCCTGTCTCCCCACTGAAATCATAAATCCACGACTTCCCGGCGTTTCTCGAGCGTATTATTTACGTTCAACGCTGGAGGAAAGCGATTTTCCTCTCGCTGACGAGCGAGTCTCTTGTTGTGTAAAATTAGCTTGTGTCTTTTTTTTATGTGCAATATACAAGTTCAATCGACATTTCATAAACCTTGCATTTCGTGCGCCATTTTTCAAGGTAATGAATTGCCTGCGATACATCTGACAAGTGATAATTACGCGCGAGTTTCCTTTCACGTATAGTTGACCTCCAAAATATGCATAAAGATTGTATACGGCGTCTTATTTCTGAGATTTCCGAGAGAGAGAGTCAAGTTTCGTTCATGTTTCATTAAAATGGTTTCATTAAAACGGCGCTCACCTAAAATCATAGACTGAAAGTAACGATTGACATTTCAAAGTCAAAGACAAGAGAGTCACTTGGTTGATCTCTATGTCCATATGCAAAATTCAGCTTGGTTATTCGAGGTAAATCGTATTTTTCTGCAAATGAAGTCATCAAGTCGACCGTGCCCTCGATCGATATTATTCATCGACGTTTCGCCGCTTTAGCGCGGTGACTTTAACCCGCCAACCGACATTGCAGTCTTTGCGGTATTGCATTCCTCGCTCCTTCTCGCCCCTGATAGAGGAATTTACCGACGACCCTCGGGGTATCCGTTAATCTCGAGATCAACGGATTAAAGTGAGTTCGTGCCGTCCACACGAGAGCGCAGAGGAGCTGATATCAACCGGCGACCCGAACATTTCGTCGTCGCGCCGAATACAATTATGGCATGGGAATACAAATGGCATGTTCACCATGGAATTAACAAGCGGAGTAATTTTTTTCCGCGACAATTTCTTTCGATATTAGGAGACGGGAAAGCTGAAAGCTCGTCGTTCAATTTACCGTCGAGATTCTCTCTCTTTGCTTTGTATATGTGCAATATTTTCTAATTTAAATTTCTGGAATATGTTATAATCATTACGGCATTGATAATTTGATTATTAATTTAAATTAACGAATATGTTTTTACGTGGCAAGAATTTCCTTTTGTTGTGTATTGTACATTTCTCGTTTACTGTTCTTTTTATTTCGTGATAAATTTAAGTATTCTCTCTTCTCTAACGATATATATTTGTTAATCTCGAGATCAACGGATTAAAGTTTGTTCTGACTGTACGAGGAACTGACGAAACGAGCTGTCTTCGCTTCCCTGTCTACCATGCCTCTTTTGCTCCTCTCTCTTTCTCTCATCTTCCGCTAGATCCAACATCAGACTTGGATATGAGCCTCGACTTCGAGGCGGAGCTAGTATTTCTCGACTAATCTCAAATTCATTGTGCTGTGCTAACACGAGATAACTGAGGCGTTCAATAATAATTCCATAGTCAAATGAAACGTTTCGGCGGTATGATGATTAAGTCGTGTCCGAGATTAAACATATAACGAAGCCAGGGTGTGCATATTCAAACGTCATCATTTAATGACAAGTTATAATTTGAGCTAGCGGTTTTCAGGCCAACATTAGAGACGCGTTTAGGTATTTGGGAGGGGAAATACAATTTTCAACTAATTTATACAAAAATCTTGTTTAGCTTTTCAGCCATTAAATCCTGTTTGTTATAATTTTAACTGTAAAAGGCGCGATGAAAAATGAGATCAGATTAAAGTAAACGCGTGCATTGGATCTGAAGGGTTCTTGAAGCATTGCTTCATTCACGGTTCCTTCAACTCGTTCGTGTTGGTAAACATAGGACGCAGTCAGGATTACTCATACTATGGCTACCGGTTCTACGGAGAGGTACTCGGTATACCGGTCCCTCTCAAACTCGTCCTTCGGATTCATAGTCAGATCGTTCTCCAGCGGTATCGACGTAGGTTGGATCGAGAGACAGCGATATAGACGAGGACGAGAAGACGCTAGGCGAGGAGATACGGTTTAGGATACACCGTAGCGAGCGAGAGATGTGTATACCATCAACGTGTGGTCAGAGGGCGAAATGTTTTTAGAGGAAGGGAGAGAAGCAGGTATAAGAAAGGTGAGAGACGCGGAGCGGTCGAAGTAGGGAGAGGATGCTGTAGAGGGACTGGAGAGAATTGCGAGACCCACGGATGGTAGGAACACGCCGTTGAGAAGAGAGCAAAGGGAGAACCTTGGTTCCGCCATGGTGGTAGGGATGGAACGCGGTTTGTTCACTTTCCCGAACGATCAGCTCGCTTCCTCAAGGCGCGGTCGTGACCTCCTGCCGGTCGGAGAATCATTGCCGATGTGAAATTTCGCCGGGCTATCGTACCACGATCTCGGGTCCGTTTATCACGTCGTATTCTTCTCGATTGAGTTAGCCGTCAAATCGCTGCCAAATCGATGGTATACTTTCGCGCGTGCTCCGTCTGACCCACGAATTAAAAGCATAATTGCTATCGTCTCTTTACTTTCTCCAAACGCCTGCTTTTTGTCATTATCTTAGCCGTTAACCGCTAGTCATTAATTTTTATTTCGTATCTTAAAAAACGTTGGGAAGAAGTACGAGAGATACATGGACTAATTATTGTAATTAAGAGGGCGTCAAGAAATTTTCAACGCCGACTGACCCGCATCGGCTCGATGACGTTATAGTAGATCGTACGCCTTTATATAACTTTGCGATTGCGCAAGATTTATACCCGAGTCCGAACTTCGAAACTGCAGTAACTTACAACGCGCGAGTCCGGGCGAAACATTACGCGCACGTGGAACACGAAACCGCCGTGGAAGAAATTCGAAAAGTTGCCACGTAGCTTCTCGAGGGGCAAGAATAGCAAGGGTTCGCGCTCTCGCACTGTTGTCGCAAAACGCGTCATCTCGGATGCGCCGCTTCCGAAACCGGTTTTCAAAAAAATCGCAGGGACCCACGTCGGCCGACAACTGACGCCAGTGTCGTATATCAATCGGTTTAGATCGCGCTTTTGCGACAACGCTCGTAGTGTTGAGCAACATTGTCGGATAACGGTGGACGCAATACGGAAGTTACGGGGAGGGACAACCTAAGCCTGTCTTGTCGGTGACATCCGGGGATAAGTTTGGACCGAACTAACTTCAGTATTGTTACAAGTTGTGTTACCAAGAGCATTAGCGTGGCGAAAGATAAAAGACGTCTTGGACTTCAAGCATTACTACAGTATATCACTTCTTGGCAACAATTGTATTTTGTATTTTTAATTAAATTTTGCCGGCATATCGATACACGATTTTCGTTAAATCGTTCATCGTAACGTGATATATCGAAGAAAATTCACTACAGGGAGATAGAATTTCACGGTATTTGCCGGTCCATTGCTCGTTTGTAGCGAGAGATAACCGTTCGCAGATAAGTCGAGCCTCTCCTTCTCGACAACGAGCGGAGGCGGCGAATTTCCGAGACAATGCCGGGCTTTGCAAGCCAGCAAAGTCGCGGGAGGACATCGACATCACGCTTGTACGACGTCGACGGATTCCCTGGGGTGGATCGTGCTAGCCTCTCGTTCGTCTCGCGTCCCGCTCGGCTGAAAAGCCGGGAGACGACGACGGTTGCCGGTTGCGGTTGGGCGGCGATCGGACGAGGGAGAGAAACTCCACAGGTCGCGTCACTCGTCGTGGCGTCATCGCGGCGCGCTTTTGTCGTACAACTACCGTAGCGCCCTTCAGGCGCCGTTCCCATTGTTCTTTTTTTTTGTCCAGCTCGTGAAAGCGCAGGGCTTATCGCCGACGATGCCGTATATTGGATTCTCATCACTCCGCGGTGATAACTCTTGTCTACCGAGCCACGGAAATGCGCGCTCCGATGCCTCTGACAGCGGTCTCCAAAGTTTGGCGATGCCCGACACGTCCCGCCCGCATGCCGCACATTCGACCGCCTATCATTCCTGCGCTCATTCAATTGTTTGTTATGGATGCCGATTATTTGATATACAGGCCGTTCGCGATAGAGGGTCGTAAAACCGCAGAAGATTGTGGAACTTTGAGAAATACATATGTCGTTACGGGTCTCTCTCTCTTCTGTTCTTACAAGCTCCGATATTGTTAGCGGAATATTGATATTGTAATAAAGAAGAAAAATAGTTGCATTATCCTATATCAGTACACGTCAGTATATCAATTGTTATGAATTAACGCGTAATATATCCTGCAACTGGATGATCACGAAAAATTACATGAACGGCTTTGAAATTACGCCAATTCGACTCCACGGGAAACGTGTTATTATTTAGTAGCGTCTATCGTGTGAGATATAATATTCTGTTATTAAGTATCGCATCAGGGCGTATTAGACTATTCTGCTGAAATATCCCTTCTCCCTAAGATCGGCTACCGTTACTCAGCGCGCCTTGGCATTCTGATCGAATTATAGTCCTTATGTCCTAAGACCAAGCTGACGCTCCTACGAGGCTTAACACGAGGCGCGCCTGAGCCTGAGACACGTCCAAGGTGAACCGGTGTTCAGAGAGGACCGCCAGCAAATACCTGTAGGTACTCTACATACTCCGTGGCTTGAATGTTGCAGACGTTCATCGCGCGCACGTGTAACCTTAGGCCCCTGTTACAAAGATCCAGCGAGCGTGTCTCAAGTATCGAGGCTGCGACGGTAAATTCCAAATTTAACGTTATCGTCTCACAAAGAAACGTAAAACTATGTATATGTACATATAAATACAGTTACATGTGCCATAACGATCGCCAGTGTACACTCGATGCGAAAACGGACGGCTATCCGAGTCGATAATATGCGGGCTGTAATTTTTTTTCGTGCAATTCGCGTAACACGAAGTTCGGATAATTACAACCACGATTTATGTATGACGCGAGCGGATGGACATCGTTGTAGCATTAATGAAATTCGTGTCGCTCGATTCGGTAATAGCGCGCACAGGTTTTACGATATGGCATATCGCGTACGGCTCAATTATTTAATTAAAGCACATTTTGCATCGCGTTAATATATTAACAGTAAAAAATAGAGCTCAAGTGCGACGCTCGTATTTCGAAAAATGTTTCTTTCTTTTATTATAAAAATTGAGACATTTCATACCTAATATTTCAATTCGTCAATATTTTTTTAAATGTAAAATTAAAAATCTGAAATTTTCTGTGTCAAATAGGAATTGTTACATATCAACATTTTTACGAATAACGTTATTTATAATTTAAAGTACATAATGATTATTACTACATAGAGGCGTTGTTATCGTCTCAGATATTAATTTGTTGAAAGTATACGTCTTTCTCGATGGCGAGAAAGTGTTTACGCAAACTTCTGCAGGTGTTTTGTTGCTTGATTTATCGTCAAATCGGTTTCTGCACTTTAAGGAACAATTTGAAAGTTTTCCTGCGTAGTAGATTATTCTTGAGAGAAACCAATTTCCTCATAAATCCCGAGTCGTGAAAATCCCCCGGTCCCTCGATATGTTCCAGTCTGGGAAATATGTGCTGCGAAAGATACGAATTTGGTTTCTCTGTTGCTCGGAAAGTATAAGCGAGTTAATAGGCGGACAGCACTGCCCGCGCGTATTTCGCAACTTCCACTGTCCCCGTTACTTCTGCAGTCGTTAATTAACGAGCAGATCGTTTTTCGATAAATGTTACGCCGCTATGGCAGTATAGAGAAGCCTCTGCGACAGACAGCTCGATTTGCAATCGCCGGGCGTTTTCAATTCGAACAATTCCGTTACGCAGGTTCGTCACCGATCGTTTCTCACGGGCCGTTAAAGCTGGACAATAAAAAAATTTTTATTCTTACCTCATGTGTCAGGGACGATAACCGCGATATACCTTCCGTAAGTCTCTCGCTTGGTGGAAGAAAAATTTCGCTGTCCGTACACGCTCACGGACGCGAGATCGAACGTTAATCCACGAAAGATCGGGAGCGATTTACGAGTCCATAAATCCGCTTCCGGAGGATTTCTTGACGAACGTTCAAGCGAGACGGGGAGAACGGCGGTGACGTAAGAAGAAGAAAAAAAAAATAAACGTCGGTGGGAAACTTCCCCAATCCTCGTTTCTCAATGTCGAATCAGACGGTTCGACGCAAACGCGTCGAAGGCGTTATAAATTCACATGTCCGGCAGAAGCGTGCGACCCCGCGGCTACACTTGCAACTGTACATATCCAAGTCGCAGGCAACGCTCGGAAAACGATAAATCGAATCCTTTAAGAAACCGTACGGCCGTACGATACCGTGAGTCTGCGGTTTTCCTGAAATAACGTAAAAGCTTTATTCACTCGCCGATGTATTGAGAAAGAGGAATTGAATAAGAAGGAAATATATTGAAGTCATTACAATCGACGATTGAAATGAAAGCCTTAAAAATCATGATTACAATTTCCCCCTTCAGTTATTTACCTCCATACAAGTCGCTGCTCTTCCGAATTTCGATGAGCGTGTCTTCAAAGCGGCGCACTCCTTGAAGCGTGTGCGCTCGCCCAAGATGCTGCTTTCTCTCGTACGCGCCGGAAGTATCCTTTGGTTTGCGGAACAGCTTGCGCGCGGTCGAGTTCAGGGTGCCACAAACCCCCGGCAATTTGCTTTGCCAGCGTTTGCCAGCCCGCACGTGCCGATCCGACAAAGGCGGTTCGCCATCGTTATCGACGTGCGCCGAAGACGATATTTCGAGCCGATAATTCGAGGAGCAAGGACCGCGGGTCCACGGTCATCAACTTTTAGTCGCGGAAGGCGCGAAGATTAAGCAATGGGATTAACTCTCGCAACAGCGAAGCGTTTCTTTATGAGTTCGTAATGGAGTGATAGAGCAATAGCGATTTACGGGGGCTGATAAACGAGATCTCAAGGCCAATTAGGTTTTAGTGATTAATGATCTTAAATTGCTGAATTACTTACGTACGGCGATAAACAAAGTATTCAAACAAGATTTTTACTTTTGTTCGTTTGACTCGTTAATTATGCGTAATATGACGCTGCTAATACACTCGGCACTTTCGACTTTACTATGAATTTATTGACCTGTATGAGCAACACAATTCACGGTAGAAAATATACCGCGGATCGAAAATGCTTTACAGTTGCAAAATTGTGTGACATGACAGATGCAAAAGGCACACGTCGACACCAATAGTTTCTGGAAAAAAAAGCGAAGTTCATCATATATCGTCGAAGCGAATAATGCTAGAGTGGAAATGCCGTTTTATTCCACGGATCCAAAAAAAAGCGTTTCGGTTCGTATATCATAGTTTGAAACCGTATCGAGCGAAGCCCTGCACATAATTATTATGCGCATGTTGCATGTTGCATGTTGCATTATCGCGAAACGCGAGATGGCGAGTATTTTCGGTATCATTAAATTTATATTATACTCGCTCGTATATTAATCACGTTCAGCGCACGCCGAGCATGTGTATAATATATCTACTGCGTACTCGAGCAAACCAGCGTATTTGTTTATAACACTATTACGCATTATAGTATATGTAAAGCAACATTATTGGTTATTACAATATCTAATTACAGATGGTTCGATTATCGATCGATTAAGGCGTTTATCGTCCATAAAACGATAATCGTCGGTGTAAAAGCAGCGCGGCTGTTACATTTGAATTAACGTCCCTCGCGTAAACAGAGGTTTGTCACTCGCGTCATTTGCGTCGTCTTTTTTTTTCTGTCTTTTGATTCGCGCAAACAGTGCAACCTGCAGTGCAAACGGTGTAATCCGTTAACTTCGTTTAGCTCCGAGGTGCCTGCAAATATCTCATTACAACATCGGCGACCGTTCGACCGCAATAACCGGTCATTGTCGAATATCTGCGTTTGCAACAATCGCCGGCCATCCGGTCAGTCGCCTGATTTACTCGATTGAGGTGCCAATCAGAGATTTGCGGGTTATTTCCGGGATGTGGAAAACCCCTGTAAATCGTTGATTGGCACACCACGCGGCCAGCACGACAGCGCGCGAGCGAGTTATCGACGAATCACGAAGTCAGTTGATATTTCCCGTCGTCGCGCCGTCGACGCCGATCGATTTCCGCAGCGCGGAAAACGCCCCGGCATCATCGCGTCGCGTTCGTAACGCGCGGCATCCACCAGCCGGATATTCGATGCATTGACTGCGAGAACGACGACGATGATGACGGCGACGACAACGGCAACGACAACGACGACGATGCCGATGTGTATCGACGCATGTTGCCCCCGGTCGAATTTACACGCGATCTCGTGCGGGGATATCGCGTCATATTTTAATTAGCGGAATGCCGGTGGAATTACCGCACGCCGACCGCTCCGCAAATATCAATTAGCCAAGTATCGGACGCTGGCCGTTGCAATTAATGCGGCGCAAATATTTAGTCCGTTTGTGGCCGGAACCGGTATATATTTGCCCGGACACGGACCGCCTTCCGTACGCTCGTACACGTCTCACGCTGCCAGATAAACGCATGCTCGGACACGTCGCGACAGCGTTCTCGCGCGGCCCGCACATGGCCCTCCACCATGTTTGCCGGACAAAAATTCAAGCGGGTTAACGAACGAACATTAACCGCCCGTGAGCGAGCCGCTTGCGCGCATTTCGTGACTCCCGGTCGCTTCCCATCGGCTATTTCGTTTTGCCAGTTCGGTCGCGTTTAACCCATTAAAACCCACCGTCCAACTAAGTACTTGTGCACACCGAGCGGTTCGTGTTGCAAATTTTAGCAACCGGCATGTTTTTAAACGGTTAATTTTCTCAACTACACTCGGCGATATTTTGCAGATATCTTTATTGTGTAGTGAAACGATGATTTTTTTTTTAGTGGAGATCTAAAATTTTTCCTGTTCCAGCGTTGTCAGTTCGATCGCGATAGGCCCCGGTTCTCGGGGAAATTTGATATCGGATTTTGCCGATAGTTAGCGGGTGCTCGCAATCTCTTTTTAAATCGGGCTGTCAATCTGTCGGACGAATTCGTATTATTTTTCGGGTTTTCCGGGCGAGTATCGTCTGGAATCACCGGCGATGTGTGCAACGATCTCACGGACGCAGTTAGTTTTTTAACCCTGGGGCTCAGCCCGACATGCGTCATTTATCTCCCGACTGCGATCGCGCACGGACGCTCCGTCTCCGCTCGCCGCGTTCCGCTTCGGGTTACGTCGTAACGCGACACGTCGATTAATCGACGAAATTACACGTAATTCGCGCGCGGGAAGGACAATAATCGTGACACGGCGCGACAGTGTGTGTGCTACGTGAGCGTCGTTGGTCACGGCCCTCACGGCGTCCCCCTTGATCGTCCGTAATGGCTCGTACTTCCGCTGTTCATGGAAGGGCTGTTCAGGGCGTGCACAGGAGAATAGAGGCCAAGGATCATAGACGAAAACCGTGAGACGCACTCACGGAGATGCGCGTCGACTTTTATATACGTGACAGGCAGAACGATAACTTGGACACGCCGGCCGATTAGACTAATAGATACACAGGAAACAAATCATTATGCAATTGAAAAATAACGATTCTTTTCTCCGTGCCTCTCCCCCGTTTCCCTCCCCGTATTCTCGCCGTCTGTCTACATTTGTTTCTCCTGATCATTGTCACGGTTATCTCCAATCAGAAACTTCAAGTGTCGCTTCCTCCCGGCTCGATCGGTCTGTTTGTCCGATTTTATTGACCTACCGTCCTGCCGTCTCTTTTTGGCAGCGAGCCGTTTCACTTCCACCATCCCCCCCGCGCGTCTCTCCCGCGCTCACCTCGAGCTCCCTCTTTCGCAACCGCTGCGGTTCTCGTCCGGCATCGATCCGTTCGCTCGAACTTGATTAACAGTTGCAAATTTAATTACTGGCTTACCGCGCCTCGTCTCCGCGCTTTGTATCTTCTTCTCGCTTCTCCACGCGCAGAAGTATATCTTTTTTGCCCCGCCTTCTTATTTTTTTTTCATCCGCTTTTTCTCACCGTGCCGCGCCACGAACAAACCCATCTCAGTTCGCCGTTTTTGCGAGCCTCCTCCAGCTTCAGTTTCTCGGCGGAACTTTGTGGGGAACGCGATTGCTCGTAAATGGTAGAATGTGGGATCCGGGTTCCACCTACATGGATATTCGCGGTTTAAACGAGTTTCCAGCCGTCGTCTCGCGTTTTTTAGCCTCGCAAACCTGGGACGGGAAAAACAATGTGTAACTGTGAAATTATTTGTAAACTAAAGAAACGAAATAAAGATCACGCCTCATTTAGTTTTGCCAGAATTAAATCGACAAATATCTCGGATTGCTGAAATTTAAAGAAGACCATATACTTAAGTAGATTCGGCAAAGTTTAATCTTCAGTCTTTTAAATAAAAAACTAATTGTAAGTCTGTTGGTTCACCAGGCGTGCTCCACTTTTTGGAAGGAATTAAGACAAATACTTTTATGGTTCCAAGATTCGAGAATTCTCGGTGCATATTCTAAATCTGCAGCATCGCATCCATTACTTTATTACATTCCATCCGATCTTCACGAGAGCACGACAAATTTACCATCGCTTTTGCGTGAAAATCAGAAGATGGATATCTCATTTTAGAAATGCTTCCACGACGAAAGCGCTTAAAACGATCTAAATATGGAAGAGATTTAATCTTCCGTGATTTCCGTTTTCGCATTTTACGACCGAAAATAAAACACCCTGCACGGCCATTACGCATGATGCAATAAAAACTCGCGCACGTCCGCGAGTCACGAATGAAGAGAAATTCGGCGGTGGCGGCGACGAGAACGCTCCGGGCGGTTTCCAACGGGCGCGGATCGCAACGGGCGTGTAAATTACCGCGCTCGAAATGGCCGTTATCGCACCCCGAAAGGAAATTAAACGGTGGAAAATAAGATTACGCGCAGCCGCATCGTCGAATCGCTGCGGAAGATAACGCGATGGTATGCGAGCCACGCAGCACAGAGTTATTGCACCGCGCTGAATGACGACGCGTAGAGTTCTATATACAAGATCTTTTACGGGCGCGTATCTCGGAGGAGAGGACAATAGGGAGGTGGCGGACAGGAATTTCGTGCCGAGATTCGCGAGGCGCGCCCAGCGATGCCTAGCTAAGCTCCAGGATCGTGTCAAGACTCGGCGGCCGCCAAATACTCTTCGCCGTCGCGCTGAGTGATATGATTATTCCGCCTCGGCGGACGGACCCGACTTCTGTGCGGTGAACTTTAGAAGTTGCGCGCGAGTACCACTTCAGGATAATGAAACGATCCACAAGTTGTCGAGTGCGCCACCCCACGTCCTTCATTCCCGTTCCTTTCGTCCCCCTGTCCTACGCAGCCGCGTCCTCACCGCAATCGGGGTTCGCCCGTTTGCGGATGGAGATAAAAAGGATGAGCATCTTGCGCCGCGAGAAAGCTCGGGCTACGAGTGACGCGCGATACCCTTACTCAAAACTGTTTTTATTTTAGGCGCGCCGTGTGAATTGAAATAATATATCTATTTTATTTTACACGAAGCATTTTGATTTTTACTGGTTTCTTCTTAAATTTTAATCTCGAATATATTTTATTAAATATATCAATAGAAAAATATAAAACTTTTTAAAATTAGTTATTTTATTTATATGGATATATATAACAGCAACTTATTTTTTCTTAACACCTACACACATATAAAATTGAAATATACGATCCATATGTAGGATAATATTTTTTTATGTATTTAGATGCTTATGTTAATATATATATTTTTGTTGTACATTAAGAAAATTAAGTTGCTGTTATAAATAGTTTAATAGTTTATTGCATTTTGTTGTATATACCACAGTGACAATTTGATCGCACTGCAATGCACTTTCGATTACTTCCATCATCGGCATCTATTTTCAGTGCTAAAGTCGTTGTCAAACTTATTGTTTCGGTTTATTGGATAACCCCGTACCCTATCTTCCGCTTTCTCTCCCACACTCAGCCTCATTATACCTCACGTAGCGCGAACTTCTGAACAATATTAACGCAACCTCTCTACCGATTCCCTTGTAAGCCTCGACTGTCAGCGACATCGTTTCGTGCCAGTGGGTTTGTTAGTGAGAAACTCGTTTAGTTAGTAACTTCAGCCCCATCCACCATGATAGAAGTCCCGGGATATTCGAGCAAGTGCTGTTAGACCGGCTCTAGCTATCTTGCCAGTCTTGAGTTTCTGCAGCGAGGGTCACGAATGACTGCACATATGCGACCTTAGACTTTCGTCGCTTTTATTTTGCGCGGTTTTAAGATAAAATTGCATTACGACAATTGAATCAATCATTAATCTGTCAGAAAGAATTTAGTCCTTAGGTTAAATTAATTGTAAATTAATAATAGTGGATTATTTTCTAGCTCAGAAAACAAGTGTAAATGTAATTTGCCGAACGTTACTGTATCCGGAAAAACTTTCGCAAATGTTTCCTTCATTAGCTAAAGCTTAATTAGAATGTCGGGCAACGTGGCATTGATTCTTCTGCCAATGACATCGTTAATCAGACATGGGCTAATTTTCCTGTCAGTAGCTGTCCGTGTTTTTTTCGTAATCGGACGTGTAGCACCGATCAGGTAATGAGCCATTATAGATGAAATGAGGGAAGTCTTATTAGCATTTCTCACCATAAATGATTAATTAATAGCGCATTTATTAATAGACGTAATTTACCTATTTCGTTATTAGCATATATATTATAGAGTAATTTAACGAGATAATAATTTTATCTGAATATACGCTATTCATAATGTTCTTTACTTGTCCAAAAAAATATACGTGAATTGTTTTTTTTCTCATTTTGTCATGTTTTCAGGCATGATCTATTAATACTATTTATAAGATATGTCCCCTGCAATCACGATGCAATGAGTGCAACGAACGCAGCCTGAGAAAATTAGCTAGATTAAATGCATGAGCACGTTGATTTAGGTCGAATAATTAAATGTCGTTATGTGTGCCCACTCCGTAATTTTGTCATTGACGGCGATCGGATGAATTTGCCCGATTGTTATCGGCGACTAATGAGATCGATGTATTTATGTGACCCATATGCGCATAATGTAATATCCTGCTCTCGAGTCCGTCCTATGCAGAAATGCTGCAGCAGCTGCAGTTAATGCATCGGGGTGCACGGCGTTGCAATCGCTTATGTCGATCGGAGCACCGGGGCGATTGCACGTTTGCCACTGTCAATCTCCATTACAGAATCTCTAGCTTATTGAAATGTATAGCTACAAAGTAATAGTCGTGACAGTGGTACGTGAATATAAATTTCGTTCGCTGACGTTTTACTAAAAAAAAAAAATCTGTCATCGCGGATCATGTGAGGAAAAATTTTTGCAAAATTCGTTGGGCAATCTGTCAAAAAATTATTACCACGTTGAAAGACTCCAGTAATTCCAATAGGTATCTTAAAATACATGTTTTGAGAAAATGTTTAGATAAAATTTTTATTAAGATTATATACTATTAAAATATTAGGTTCGTCTTTTCTTAAGATTATAAATGTTAATGTAGAGATATTATATACGTGAAATTTCGTTTTAAAGATCGAAAGTCGATTACTCCAAACTTTTGCTAGCCTGCAGCCTGCGATTGCATCATTTCTGATTTATAAGCGAAACGAGAAATCATCTCGCTGGGGTGTACTTACGCCCCTTATCGAGGACGCTATCGCGTCGTAAAGCGGTTCTTTCACGTTTTCCATTCTCGCTACTAGAAGTTCTTTCTCTCTCTCTCTCTCTCTCTCTCTCTCTCTCTCTCTCTCTCTCTCTCTCTGCACTTTATAGAAGTCGTTATCCGTTGCGCAATTGTGCCGGTGGATTCAGTCGTGTTGTATACGCGCGGCCTTTTAGGAGGCGTCCTCCTTGCGAAGATACGCTTCGGCAGGTGCACACATTTGTCCTGCGTTACGTGCATCGCCGTGAGAATACAGAGTTCTACATATAAATAGCGCCATTATCGCAGTCAAGGATAGGTCGTAAAAGCTAACGCGGTCCCTGGTGTTCATATATACGGGCGAGATTAACATGTCTGTTGAACGGTGCTTACTTCATGCGGTCTTACGGGAACGGCCCTTTTCCGATATCTCGCTCTTACGCGCGCATCTTACGCTGCTAAAGTATGCTTATGCACTTAACGAGAGCACATGTTGGAGAGACTCTATTCTCTTCTCCAATTCAAATGATTTTATCATGAAACTGCGCACCAGAGAACAACAGCGAGAGTTCCGGAGGATAGGAATTATTAAGCTAATTACGCGACTTACTTAGTTTCTTTTATGTCTGAGATATCTGTATTATTAATGTACAGCTTACATTAACGTACAGCACGATCGTTATTATACAGCAGTATTTATTGCATTTAATAAATAAAGATCAATACAGGGGGAGAGTAAAACTCATTCAGTTAATATCCCAGCGTCAATGCCACGCGGCATGTAACAGCGAAAAACGATACTAATAATTTCTAATAAACCGAACGTGCACACAAACGGGATAGTTGCCGCAGCCGAACGCATTTACGTCAATTGCAGACGCAATCGGTTTATCTGCGGCGTACAATGAAACGACGTATCTCGATCCCCGCGACGAGAGTCGGACAATGGCGATCGCGTCGGTAAATAATCGATAGGCGTGATCGACGGTGCGCGACAGGATATTCCACGTGTCAAGAGTAACGGTCGACGACTCCTCGAGCGCGGAGTGAACGCACTCTCCGCCGGCACTGTGAGAATTCACGATATCGCGATGCCGGTGGGAATCGCGCGTTGCGCATTGTACTCGTTACAGTCGCGCGGGCGAGGGGAAGGGTTTTCAGGGCCCTCGGCCCTTTCTTTCCTCATGTATTCCGTGGATTTTTTTTTCTTTCATCGCTCATCTCGTTCTCATAATTAGCGCGATCACCGGCGCGTGTGGAGCACGGCATTTTCGCTGGCACGACGATATTGTAGGCACTTGTAGATTGTTGCTTCAAACACAATAGAACAAATAGAAAACAGCAAAGCCTCTACATAAAACGAAGCTTGTTTGTCGTTTCGTAGTAGATTAGGAGTGCGCGAACGGAAAAAGGATATCGCGAGAGAAAGAGAGAGAACTCTATAAACGACGGCGAAATTAAATGGCAATGACAGATTAGTTAACAAACAGTCAAAAGGCAAATTATTATTTATCTTTACGATTTCGCGACGCGGGAAGCTGGCGAAGCCTCGACTTTTCCTAGTCCACGGGTGTCACTAATAGTAATTAATGTCTCTCGCGTTTTAATGACTATACCTATTGCACGTGGGAATAGTGATTATTCTGTTATTGCCGTACTCCGAAGACACCCTCGAGACGAGTTGAATCACCGTCGGATATTACCGCCGGAGACCCGAGCAGAGATCCTAAGCGATAAATCCGGTTCCGTTGCTCTCGCCTGTGTCTCCAATTTTCCGGCGTCGCTTCGACTTCATTTCCTTCGAGGACGCGACGGGGACGCGCGGCAGGTAATTCGTTAATCGGGGCGTGTGTACGTGTATAAACTAACCGAGAGTTCGTAAATGTTATCAGAAATCAAGCAGATCTAATTTGCGGTGTACAACTCCTGCGCTGAGCAATCTCATTATACAATTCGCTTGTGTTACGTGCAAATTTCATCTGCGGCCTGTTTGCACATTGCAGTATCCATTTATTCTTAGGGGAAATTTCTCATCAGGCGATGATTCTTTATTATAATATTTTTATTCAACGTTAATAAAAGTGTATATCAATAAAAAAAAACGCGCATGTGAAGATTCGGCTATAAAGCAGAATTTCAAATCGCATCGGAATGAGGAAGAAAGTTTGCATATCGCTGAAGGTTGATTCGCAAAGAGCTGTCAGCGTTTCCAGTAGTTTCAATCTCACGCTGTGGCAGGTATCGACACGCGGGGGATTACGACGAATTGCGTAACCGCTTGGCTGCGTAAGCGTGTATAATTCGATTTCAAGTTCACGGAGAGAGAAAGCGAGCGAGCTCAACTCGCAACGCGAACGAGCAGCGCGAATGACCCTGACGGGTAGGCCCCGTGCGAAAGTGAAACGAGGCATTGGTAAAAGTACGCCACGCGAAGCCGTTGTCATGACCGGATGACACACTTCCATATTCGTTCGCCCCTGTGAAAGGCGTAGTGCAATCTGTTTGTACAACTGGTGTAAAAGCGAAGTAGGTAATTGTTTCAAAGTGACATTCGCAATGGTTCTCCGATATGTATTTTATTAAGATTCTTGTAGGATTAGGGATTGCGTTGGATCCACAAAAATAACTTGGTTATTTAATTTGACTATTTAATTTGAAAGAAGAAATGTTTTCAATAAATTTTCGTGATATGATTAAATCTATTGAATTCAAGATAAACTTAGATCAAGTTAGCAATGACGAGCGATCACGAATGAGTATTAACGATAAAAACGAACGTGACGAGTTCTTTTCCTTTGATGTATTCATAGATATACATTTGGGCTCGTTCATATTCGTGATACCGTGTTCGTTATAAAAGATTTGTTTATTCACGATCATTCATCATTCGTTATTTGGCTTGATTTTATAAGACGATAGATATACCAGATGGCAGATTGGAAAGAGAAACATTTTTGTTGTATCTAAGGATGTGACCCTTTCGCAAAAAGTCTGTGAAGCACCAAAATGATACATTACATTATTTCGTTCTGTCCAAAATGTCGAAATAGCAGTCCGGCTCTGCTTATATTTTATTGTAGTCACTTGTACTATATAACCAGTAGTTATATTCACGTATGAGACAGCAGCGGGCGGTGCTCACTGCAGGATCCTTCCTATACCGTGGGGTGCTATATTTCCTAGCAATGGGTGGTAAAGTTTTTTCCCCTAGCGCACCGTTGTGATATACGGTCAAATCCTCGCGTTTCTACGCTTACGATTTTCATGGTACGGTCCCCTACCTCCTTACTAGAAATTTATCGACCAACTTGTAAAATTATTAGCACGGATCCGTGACTCTGTATTTCCCGGCAGCACGGTGCATGTATCTTCATGAAGCATCCTCTCGATATGAACAGTCGCGACGTCAGGAGAAAGAGAGAGAGAGAGAGAGAGAGTCGTAGATCCCGAACTATATGGCGGCGATACTTCAACGAAAGATATTTCAAAAGGGGATAACATGACCGTTATTAGTTCGCCACAATTCTTTGTGTGTCGTACCGTGTGGCATTGCGGACCCGTGGCAAATGGAATGAAACACGGTGTCGCGGAAGAGACGCTTCCATTTACGGTGATTCCTACGGTTTCGCCCAAACGTCACGTTGCGCGAGGCATCACGCGCGAATCGAAACGCTTGACGTTTCAATGAATTCAGACGATTTCTAAACGTCTTTCAGTCGATATCTACATCCCATTCTTATAAGTAGCTCACTATATCCAGCAACCGCATGTTGGATTGCCACTCGGCGAAATTGAAAGAGGCAGCCGACAATAGCGCATCGGTAATTGAGACCGCGAAGAAAGGAGAGTAGCAAGCTCCGATGCAAATAGAAGAACGCGCCTTCCTCTTATTCCCTTTCAACTTAGCGCTCGGCATATCATAGGAATACATCGCGAAATGTCGCCGCATAAAAATCACCGAGGACTGATTTTCCGCCGACGATTTACCGACGATCTTATTCTTCTTCTGCCTCGTTGTCGTCTACTTCTCCAGAGCTAGCGTCGGCTTCTTCAGATTTTAAAGCAGGAAAAAGCCGGCTTTCTCGGGTATGATAGAAGAATTGGGGAAAACGTACCATATATATATATATATACATATACATATATATAAAGAGAAACTTGAGTTTTGGCTCTCGTCCGCGATCGTCTTTCGCGATAATCTCCGAATTGAAATTATAAAACTCTTTTTCCATGACGTACAAAAATATTTGGATTTATTCAGGCTTTTTACCGATTTCAGAGTTAACTCTAGCGCGTGTCAACGGTAATCACATTACAGCACAATCATTCTAAAATTTTCCTACGATCAATATCGGAGAAATTAAGACTCCTTTATATAATTCGTTGAAAATAAATGAGCCGCTAGTTATTAATTCATTGAGCCAATTTGATGTTGCATAAGTTACTTGATTGAGAGGCCAATAGATTTCCCTTACGGTTACTTAATTTTATATCCGTGTACAATTGCAATAATTATTTTATTCCTTTAATTGGAAATAAATTACAATTTCTTTTAATTTAGTAGCAAGACCGTGAGATCGACATTATAATCGAGCGAAGAGAAAGATTTCTTCTCGCAAAAGTGGGAAAGAGGGAGCGGGAAAGGGGGGGATGGGGGGAGGGACGGGGCGCGTAGCACTCGACGCAAATGCTTGCATCCGATGTCTGGCACTCACCCTCCCGGCTTTCTGATCCTCGGCTAATTAACGAGCGTAAGTAATGCGTGTAATTAAAAGGGAGGGAAAATATATTGCCAGCCGGTGGTATCGCGAAGAAACGACGGGAAAACTGGTTGGTGCCACTTAATGGCTTCTCCTCGCGTGCTCTCCTGGGATATGTTCTGGGATGTCGGGTAGTGTGTGAACGTCACACAGCCACATGAACACATATCGAGCTCGTTGGTGAATCCGCATTGGCGTAATTCCTAATATTTACTATTCCGCAACTCGCGGAACTCATCTCTTGTAATCATGCTTGAAACTTGTGTCCGTAATGTTCCCCCGTACAAAGTAATTACATTTTCTTCGTTACTTTAATATAATTTTAATAAATTTTAATAAATCGTAAATACATCTCTGCGTGTCACAAATTGTACATATGTCGCATTTTATTACAATAACGTGCGTTAGAATATCATACATGCTATTTCCATGCGCTGTTTTGCATACTTTTGATTTGTATGATATAGAAAAATATTATAAATATTCATTCGAAATGTGTGTGCCTTCCGCGCTTACACTGCAGTGAAATTTATTAAAATTCAGTTCGCTGTGTGAAATTAAAATTAGAGAAATTAAAATCAGCAAAATTAAAATTAGCTCATTGACTACAAAGCGCGTATCATACTTGGGAGATCGGGGAAGGATTCATTTCCAAAAATTACGATCTCCGTGTTTCCGTCGGATCGCATCGTATCCCGCGGATTCGACTGTGCCGTCGGAGTTCCGTCTGTCAGGATTTAATTTATGATGGGATCCCAACGCGAGTGGTATTAAAATCTATAATGAATGAGCGAAATGAATTGCACGTGCGCCTCGCGTTTAGTTGCACCGGGTCCTTGCGATTTCCGTTTTGGGACTACAAGGGTCGTGCGAGAAAATTAATTTTGCCGAAACTTCCGCGTTTCGGTTCGTCCGCGACTTCGTTAAAATGAACGGCATTACGTTTGAGCATGAATTATCGTTTGCGCGAACACACTGTATAGCGAGATACTTTCTGCCTTTTGCGAATTAAACGGGAAAACGTTATATACGCGCCTGTTGTTCGTGATTTGAGAAGAAGGAGAGTTCCTCTTGATTGAGGGAGAACATTGATGCAGTCGCGGTGAAATGGACGCGCGCGAGTTTTGAGAAAACAGCGGCGCTATTTCACGCGAAATTAAAGTGTTTTCCGAGGAACTTTTAAATTCCCGCCCCGACGGAAGGGGTGATTTTCTCCGTGCATTTTCCTCGTTGCATCCGTTGCGATTCGCTCGGCTGCTAAATATTCCAGCGGAGAAAGATTTCCGCTGAGAGGATTTCGGATCCGCCAGTTGCCGGATGCACCGACTGTTTTCACGAGGATTTCCATCGCGAGCTGCTCGTTTTCCGTCTACGGGACATTGAAGAGCTCCTGGCGGCTTTGTCGAATGAAAAATCAATTAACGCGCCCCGGCCATTCTCTTCTCGCGCGAGTAAGGCCATTAATGATGTACTTCTTGTGGAAATGTTCAATCTGATATTGATATCACTCTCGATATACTACGATACTATTGCTGCAACTAATGTCGTGCTTACTAGTATTCTTATTGTGACGAAAAATATCTACTTTTTCATACTATATCTAATTTAAATCTTTTTTTTTCAAATATATAATCGATTATGTCGTTTTACAAGAATATAAGTTACAAATATACTCCGACACAATATGTTTTCAACTATAAGTATCTTTACTTGAGCCGCAATATCGTAATTATAAGTCGCGTAATTATTCGCGTGGCCATAATTAACGATCGAGCGGTCGTCTTACTTATGACGTACTCAAGTTCTTTTTCTTTCTATGTTTAAGAGCCTGGATACCTTTTGAAAGGGGCTTTCTCTTCGTCGACTTGGAGTGACGCACACCGGTGAGTATCCCAAATCCTATAATAGGATTATAAATTGTAAACGCGGCTGCAAGAAACGAGCGTCTCTATTTCCTTCTCCCCCCTTCTCACTCTCTCTCTTTCACTCGCTCTCATGCTGCTCATTCTCTCTCTATCAACAATATAGCACCGCGCTTAATTCCCAAGGCGGTGTTTAAAGAGCGGCGAAACGCCGAAATTGCTGGTAATTAACGCGAACCTCGGCTGTGCTCTCGCCCGTTCCAGGATCGAAATCAAATCGACCGTGGCCGCAGCCTGCCGATTTATTTCGTCCTCCGCCAACTACGTACGCGAAAATGGAACTTCGTGTCGAGCATAGGCGCAAAGTGTTTCATTCCGATAAATTTTTCAATCGCTTGTAACGTTAGAATATTTAATTAAAACGAAAAATTGATTCATCTTATGAGCAACGTGGGATATGTTTTCAGACCAAATTTGAACAGAACCTTAATAACACTTTGCAAATGTTTCCTTAGACGTCACTAAAATCTCTTGCGAAGGGAAATGTCTAACGAAAGAAAAATTCCCAACGCTGCCGTTTCGTCCTGATTCTTCGCAAAGAGCACTGAAAGCACTTGAAATTGTATTATAGGGAAACACATTATAGGGACACCGTGTATTCCCGAAACACATTCTCGGCGCCTATGATATTGGAATTACGCGCTCGTACGTGTGTACGTTGCAGCCGACACATTGGCGTGCATCTAGGATATATGTACGTATACAAGCGAGACGAGACTCACACATAGGCACGCGCTCGCGAGGGAAGGAGAGAGAGAGAGAGAGAGAGAGAGAGAGAGAGAGAGAGAGAGAGAGAGAGAGAGAAAGAGAGAGAGAAAGAGAGAATATATATTTTTTTCCACGATATCAGTCGCGCGGTTTGTTCACAAAAAGCGCCCCAGACTCTATGATAGAACGTGCGTTCTCCACGATTTACTTCATTCCATAGCATCACTCTCGGACTCCCGAGTCCGTGTTCGCTCGTTGCTTCAAGCGGATTGAGACTTCTCGTTGCCGGCGAAAACCCAAAAGGGACCGCCGATGCGCGCACACACGGCCGCGGAACACGGGGCTGTGCACTGCGCGTCTGTGTCGCAAAGTACAGGGGAGACTTCTCCTTTTCGTCGCGGTCGAATAAATATTTTTCCAGTGGAACGAAGCGCGTACATCGCTCGCGAAAGACTCGTTCTCGTGGAGAACTCGAGGATAATATTGGCATCGTTGAAACGACATGAGACCTTCCTTCTTGCGTGGAGATATCTTCTCCATCTTTACGTTCTACGATGGATACGTATGTTTGTATATGTCTTATACCCACTTCGTACACATCGCTGGACCGTGCAGTTTCCCGCTGGAGATTGGCATTGGTATCCGCTTGTTGACGATGCTACGACGCGGGAGCCGCGGTGGACGCCAATCCGATTGTCAGCTCGAAACTTATCTACTATAACTATATATATAACAATGTATTCTATATATACCATAAATATGTTCTTCGCATGCGCTTGTGGCTCAGATACAATTTGAAATTTAAAATTTTATCTTGTTGGTCATCTATTAATGTCTCTCGCGATGAAGTGCGATCGTTGCCGATGTTTTCGGCTGTATGTCGCGTTTCATCATCTCGTTGCGTCCGCGACGCCGCCGTGTCCTGTGTTTCCCGTCGTCAGCGCGGCAAAATAAGCGGGGTAAAATTTTTGCGCCGACGTCGTCGCCGCAAGTAGACTTCTTTCAGCGCGCTGAATGCAAGCATCGGCGACACGGCGGCTGAGGGAAAAAAGGGTGTCCCGGTGGAGTTAGCGTGCTTAATTGAAATCAACCCCGCATCGCGGTGCGGCTCTTTGCGCCTGAGTAGACGCACAGGGTAGACGCGAAGAAAAAAAAGGGGAATGAACGCGACGTTTCGGGAATGAATGGGAAAATGGTTTTCCGCACCGGGGAATTAATCAAGCCGCGAGCTCTTGGAAATAAGGCGCAGTGAATGACCGGTTAAAAAAATATTGTTAGATAATCGCACTCTTTTTTTCGTTCTTTTCTTAAAAACAAGTAAAGTTTGAGGAAAATCCGCCAGCGATTTATCTCGTTTCAACACGCGCAGCGATCCGTATGTTATCTCCGTCGTCCAACGGCGACCAACGGAGGTAACTTTTCTTTGAAGGCGCAGTTTTCTCTCCTCGCTAAAGCTGCACCGAGCATCTTATTTATTCATGCACGCTGCAGCTGGCTTGCGATTACCGGGGAGAGACGAATCGGTACGGAAAATAATTTAAAGACGAGTAATCCCTAAGCTAGCCCCTCGGCCAAGCTTTGCATGCCTCTCGACTTCATTTAAATGCAGTTCCGCCGTTTAATTGGTTATTTACATTTTGTAGTGCGCTCTCCTCGCCTTTTCAGCGATTGAAAACGGTTTTTCGCATGTCACGTTATTGCGTATAACGAGTGCACGAGCGATATGAGCAACCGAAATGTAAATGGCCGATGTCGCTTAACGACATTTTGCAATTCACGCGCGGAGCGAGCCAGTTAGCGAAATTGGGGACCCTCCGAAAAGCCGGTCGCGTTGATCGATATTATTATATCGTCGCTTTATCCGTTGATTTTACGAAGTACCGTTTCCTCTCAAAAACCTGTGTAAACTTCCAGAGGCTCTTTCACGTACTTCCTCTCTTTTTCTCCGTTTTTGTTCTCCTTTTTCTTTTCTCCCTCACTCTTTTTTTCTTCCTGCACGCGCTCGTTCCCGAGTCCCGCTTCCACGTTACTCCTTCTCGCCGCGTTTCCGCAAGCCGGTAATATCGGCGATATATTAAAGTCGAGCCGCATTGTGTGTTCGAACATATACCAGCCGGAGGTAGAACGATCAATCGAACCCGGTCAGACGCAAAAGGCTTTCGGAACGGATATACCTGTCTCGAATGCCGCGGGAAACGGACGATCCTTTCGCGCGATGATGCGCCCTGACATCCCACATCCTCGTAAATATTTTCAATCGCGTTTTCCGATCGCCGTGACGTTCGCGAGATTCGATCGCGCGCGGGTCCACGACCGAACGAATCGTTCGACGCGCCATTTTCAACCCCGCCGACAATAACCACCGTGGCGAGACGTACCTATATATGTGTGTATTTCAATGCAAATTTTATACCAATCAAACGGATTTACCTCCCACGTATAGTACATTATTGTATAATATTGTTGCAGGACATCATTCAATACTGTCATGCGAAATCTTTTTCAAATCGCGGATATGTGTGCGCGAGCGCGCGCGCGCGCGCGCGCTAGTACACCCGGAATATCCGAGAAACGGAGAACGGAATATCCAGGGAATATCGCGTGGGGCTTTATCGCAAGATAAACGGAAAGAAATTTTGAACTGTGCTGTCGGCGAAACGTCTGTCTGCGGTGTGTTAAAGACGGTGTTCCCGGACTGCTTGAGTCATGTAACTCCGTCTCGCCGCGCGCGTCGTCTGATTTACATTCTCACTTCGCCCGCAACGTCTTTCCGCGTCGGCGACGTACAGCGAGAGAGAGAAAGAGAAAGAGAGCGCGGAGAGCGGTATGCTGACTGTTTGCACGCGTAAACCGGCGTATATAAAGTGCGAACACGAACAAAACTCCCCTGCATCCCCTTCATACTGCATCTTCCACCGCCGCGACGTTTCCCCATTGTGCTTAACTGTACTCTTCGCTTTTCATTCCCTTTTCTCTTTCGATGAACGAGCGAGTCTCCTCGCGTTTGCTTTAAGCGCCGATAAACTGCGGTTAAGAGAACCGCAGCGTCGCGTGATTTGCCGTCGGTGATGCAGCAATATATACTCCGGCACATCCGGCATCTAAAGGAGGCTGATACATTCGCGAGTGAAAGGAAAGAGTGCGGGAACTTGTCGCACAACGGTGTCAGACTTTTCGAGTTATTGAAGGATAATGCGAAAAGCGCGAATATCCGGCCGCCTTGATCTCGCACACATGATATACGAGCGCAAACCTTATATACGCGCTCTATACACATATAATGTTAGGCTACAAAGCGTATACGCCTATATTCCCCGGCACGCTCCGGCATGCCTTTTGCGCGAGCAAAAACAAAATACAGTAAAGACTTTTTTTCGTGCAAAATGCATCGAGCTCCACACGCGACTCACTTGCCGTTTTGACATCGACGTTTCAATGTTGAAAAGCGGCGCGAAACTAAAGCAAGTAATAACGGGATTAGATAGTAGGTCTCTTGCTTTCAAATTGAATCCAGATCTTTTCTTGAGGATCGTCCTTTCGTATGCGCAATCTTATCTCATAGAAAGGGCAGTGTCTGTCTTTTATGTCTTGCGATGCACGCGCTCCTCTTCGCGCGAGGATTCTTCGTGTTCTTAAAATCCCGCCGTCCTTCCAATATCTCGTTGTTCGCAGCCTTTCACTCGAAAACCGACGAATGCGCCGATGAAAATCTCAGAAGTCGAATACAGTCGATATTGTCAAAGGTGCGGAGGGTATGCAAGTTTCCTGGCACTTACCCCGCAACGTTACGGTCTCCGCGGGGATGGGGGATACAAGATTGGTCCGGATGGCAGGCGCGTGAAAGTCGATAGATTCGAATATAGACGCATTTCGCGCGATATAGTGCGCGATATAGCTCGGCGCCGCGCCGCGCCGCGCCGGTTCGAGGGGGAGTGTAAAAATGCAGGGGAAAAGGTGAATGTGCGAGCTCGTGTGCAACGTCAGACGCGAGGCTGAGAACGCGGGGGAATGCGAGAGAAAAGGGAACCGGATGGGAAGGCGAGAGGGAAAGAAGTAAGCACGAATATTCTACGATGGAGTTTATTCGCCATTTTATGCATTCGCGACGTGCACTTTTATGCATTCACTTTTACGGGGCTGGAAAGCGACTTCTTACTCCTGAAAGTACGGAGACGCGCCGGGGATACGGAGACGACGGAGCTGGGAACGAAAGATGGTGAAAGATGGCTTGATGGCGAACTTAGCTTCAGTCTTTTGTTTCTTATTCCTTCTCTCTATCATTCGCTCATAGAATAGTGAAACAATCAATGGACAGGCATCAATGAAAGAACATTCAATTAACTTTTACTGCTGTACTGACTTGTATAAATAATACAATTATATATGTACATATACTTTTCAAAGTAAAAAAAGATAAATGTATTCACATGCATCAGTTTCCTTAATTATTATATGTTTATCAATTAAAATAATTTTTATTTAGAAGAAGATCTTGAATTATCTAAGTGTACCTTTAATCATTGCCGGATATTGCCGACGCGAAGATTTGTTCTTTGTATCAAACGGCGTCAGCAGCCCCCGAACAAAGAAACGTCCCGTTTATTCGCGTTTTCTTATTAAATGCGAATAAATAGAGCTGAGACAAAAGAACTTTATTAAATGCGGAATTGGGCCGCATTGAAGGATCGAGCAAATAATAAAATGAATCGATCGCCTCGGTCGTCGGGGCGTCGTGTGAGAGAAAAAGTCACGAAACATTCGGTACCTAATCGATCAGGTTGCTCCAATATCGTGGATACGGGCCGGGCTCGCGGCCCGGGTCATTAAAAGCCTCGACCCCCCTCGAATGATCGTTCGCTGAAATTTATTGCTTCGCATAGCGCGCGTAGAATTCGAAATTTCGCGGAGGAGCTCACGTGCGACGGGAAAACGCAATGCGTAAGAACGTGAGTGCTTCGTGCCGCGCGTTCCCTTATAAATTACCGCGTGTTTCCGCGTAGATATCACTTACAGCAAGGTTAGCGTAATCGCCGTCGTTTTCGGGAAAGTCGTTATCTTACCCTGTGTGGAGGGAAGAGAAAGAGAGATGGGACGGCTTTTATTTTATGAGTAGCACGTTACCGATATATATAATATAACTGCGCTCTCACGGTCAGCAAAAAAGCCGCGAGTTTGATGCAACGTCTTTATTGTTCTCTCTCTCTCTCCTTTGAGACGGGATATAAGGTTACTTTTACTAGTTGCACACGCGAGACCCCAGGTGCATCACGTACACCCGAGCGTATGTGTGTGTATTGACATAGATCGTGACCATACTTCCGGTATCGAAGTATGGTTTCTTCTTGTCGTCCCCGCCGTGTTCGCGCTTCACCTTTTTTTAGTCGTCGCATTTCAAATCGAAGACCCACAAGCATCCCCCGAGTAGATATTCTCTTACGCGAGTGACATCGACACGAAGCTCCAGGGAATGAGAAAGCCATGTGCTTAACGTATGGACGTAACAAAAGTACAGTTTTTATAATTTTGTTTGCTACATTAGCAAAGGAGCGTCTCTGTAAAGAGCATCCTCTTCAACAAAAATAGATCGTTCTATTTAAACTATATAATTATAATTATAAAAAACGATATAGATATAATTTTGTGTAATATAACTGAAACAAGTAACACTCAGCAGCCAGAGGCAAGATTTACATTTTTGTTACGAGGGTTCTGACGTTCGAAGAAGCGCAATCCCGGATGCGGCTCGTAGCCGCCCGATTAAAATCACATAAGGGCACCGATTACGCGCGATCGTGTTTTTAGCCGGCGGCGCTCGTTACGGTTCAGCGTCAATCGAACGGAAGTATAAAAGAGGGTTTCGAGGAACAAGAGCTTCCCGCGTGCTCTTTCTCCCTCTTTGTCTCTCTTTTTCTCCTGCTGCTGATTTTCACGTTGGTACCAGACAGACTCGAAAGTGAGAAACTGCAGGGAAGAGAAAAGGAGCAAATAAGAGGGTGGGTAGAGGGTAGGCAGAGGTGCGCGCCGAACGACCGGATGGATGGAAGAAAAAGAGGAAGTAACACGTGCAGAACGACCGGCGGAGAGAGTTCGCGCTCCGCGATTCTCGCACGTTACTGCGGACGCACCGATTCGAGTCCGGTCGACTGATTCTTCCTCCTCTCCTCGTCGTATCACGGGGCGGTGGGAATTTTCTATCGCAACGGATGCGAGGAAATGACATGGAAAATCGGAAGGAATGCCCCATCGGCCCATTGCACCGCTTTTTTCCCTCTCTATCCTCTCTGTCCTTCTGGCTTTCATTCCAACTTTCTACATCTTCATTCTGCACGCTGCCGTTATAATTATAATTGCTATCGTAAAGTGCAACGACAAGTTCAAGTTGTAATATGTTTATATCTATATATTAACCATTCTTATATTAAAATTTTTTAATATTGTATACAATATATCGTTTTTGTTTAATCTATTAATGTGATTTATACAGACATTAAACGTATTACGGACGTAAAATTCATATATACAAGAAATTATTTATATATAGAATTTCGAAACTTTATTACTTAAAGTAATCGACTTAAAAGTTGTTCTATATAAAATTAAATTTCTATATATACTATAATAAAATATTCTTCAGCAATTAAAATTTTAATTTAGTGTAATTGCTAGAAAATGAAGATTTAAATATTCTCTTTCATATATAAAAATAATCCTTTTTTTCCTTTTATACAATATTTTATCCATAATACGTATTCAGAGTGCGAATCTATTTTTGTTCCTCTCGTTCGCCACTTTTCTTCCGACAATTTTTATTTTCACTCTCTCGTGACCCGCACTCGTTAACGATGAGAATTGCTCGCTTCTTCGCGGTCGACCATTATCCTGACTGGTCAGCGTCACGGATGCATTCACGAGAGCGTATATGTGTATCCAGGCAACTAGTTTCTCGGTTCATTTCTTCTCTCGCGTAGTTAAATTTCCGTCATTGCTCTATTTTCAGTCTATATCTTAACCTGAAGTAACAAAAATTATGATTAATTAAATCATTTATATTATTACATTATTATCTATATAATGATAATGAGATAAATTTGATTTTTAATGATATATTATTTAACAATAAAATGTCATATTAATAATAAAATCTATTTAAACTCATTTTATTAACGTTAACAATTGCGGTATGAAATCCGTTCGAGATACTACGTGGCAACGGGAGAAAGAGAAATAGTCTTGGCGACAAAATCGGGTTGGGGGTGTACGAGAAGCTTTCGAGAAAGAAACAAATGGCACCTTCGTGGCTCAATCTATCGGCTCATTTGAATAAGTCGAACGTCGGGTGCGTTCCTGCCGTCGCTTCTCTCTCTCTCTCTCTCTCTCTCCTTTTTTCCCTCTTGTCTCTTCGTCTGTCTCGCATTCACCATCTTCATCGCCCACGAAGCTTCTATTCATCCCCTTGTCCCCCACAAGGGCTGCCTCCGATCTCCGATAGTGGTAGTAGCGTCGACGTCTTTGCACAGTACTTTAAACGTCTCCTGATGGAAATCGCTATTATGCCGTCGGTTTTACCCCCTTCCGCGAATCAATTCTTTCGAAAGGCTTGATTCTCGATGGCTGCGGCTCTTCGCCGCGCTTTCATTGGCCATCGACGTATTCTGTTGGGATACACTCTCTGGAAATGTAACATATACAGTACAGTAGTGTCGATATTAATTAGAATACACGCACACTCACAAGTTGGTTAGAGATCTTATTATCTATTCATTTTCGTTCGGTTTCGCCAATTCTTAGATAATTTCTATTTCAGAAATCAATAATAATATGATTCTATCTTTCTATCTTTTTCGGATAAAAAAACCAAATGCTTTTAGATGAAATCGATAAAAAATGTGGCCATCATGGCGAATAATATGAAAGAAATCCAACTACTTTATGAGTTTCTATCGAAATACTTTGTATCGATAATTTTTCTAGCATTTTATTCGTCGTGCCCGGTAGATTTAAGTACTTTTCGGTTCGTTAATTCTTTTCCGTTTTTTATAGAGGAAAATGCGCGTGCGCGCGCGCGCGTATTCTCATCTCTCCCTTTATTGCCCGTTTTACGCGCGCGTGATTTTACGGTGGAAGTAGCTTCGGCTAGGTACGAGATTTAGGAAACGGATTTTGGATGACGGCAAGGCGGAGGCGGAAGTAATGTCGAGGAGGCGGGCGGAAGCTTTTCGAAAGTTTCTATCGAGATTTTGTGTCGACTTCCTCGCGGAGCGTTCACAGCCCACGATGGGATCTTCCACGCGAAGAAAACACGTGGCTGCATCGAGTTTTCGTCCGTTGGGAATAGAATTTTTCTCAGCTCCTCGATATATCACATCTTGAAGTTTTGGGAAGTTCAGAATGCTTCACGAGGGAGTTCTGGAGAAATCGGAGAAATCATGTATTGCGATGAGGGGCCAGCTCCCCCTCGTCGTCGTACGTGCGAGATCATCGTAGACTCGATGGCTATTATCACTGTCAAAGTATATAAAAATAAGAACTTTCTTATGGAGAAATCTCTTCACTGGCGCAATTGCATTTTCGCAAAATTTGCATTGCAGAAAACCTTGATTTTTGATTATTCGCAGCTATATTTTTATATATTTTCTACCATTTACAAGATATATTTTTTAGGTAAACAAGATGCAGTAAGTGTGTTTTTTCTGAGTAACGTACGCTGATAACAGGCGGACATGCGGCATTCGCGCGCTGAAAAGCACAAGTTTTACGAAGGATACATATATCCGATCTAAAATCTCGATCACGATGCTTGATATGTATGCAACGAATAAACGATAAAGCTCCTGGGTGGATTTCACGACGAAGCCAGTCGCGCCGCAGCGCAGCCGCGTTCGTTCGCCCGTGTCGGAAAATAAGTATCCACCTCGTATTACCGGGGAATCCCTCGGGAATTGTAAAACGGAAGGCGGGCCGCGATAATTCTGTAGGTGTCGAGAGAGGATTCCCGTGCTCGTGGCGAAATGGCACGTTGGCCGAGTGCCCATGTATATCCTCGATGCGAATCGGCGCGGTTCGGACTATGTCGCGAAAGAAAATAACTAGTTATGTTTCTTCTCGCACACGCTCGGTACGCATATTTCTCCTCCAGATAAAGTCTTCCTCGAAAAATTTTATTTATCATGCAAATCGGGATGATCCTGATAAATTTGTTTTTCTTTAACGACAGATGCTAACGTTACTTCGAGATAAATACGAAGATGAATTTCGAAAAAATAAAAGTTGTAAAAGAAAAGTTGGAAAAACTTGGCTTTGACAGTCTTTACGATGAATAATTAAAATTTATTGTTTTATCGTGACATGTTTGTAGCCGAATGATATGGAATTCATTATGGGACTTACAGGTAAAAGCCATTAAATAGTGACAAGGCAAGAATGAGGAATGACACTTTTAGTAACATTTCATCCTTCTTTTCCTCTTGCCTCTTTCCTTCGCTAAACTCCGCTTTTGGCCTTCCTCCGCCGTGACGGGACGACCTCCGGGCATTGTTAAGTTTTCCACAGTCTCTCTCTCTCTCTCTCTCTCTCTCTCTCTTTCTCCCTCCCTCCCTCTCCCTCTTCCCATTTGCTCGTCAACTCCCGCGGAGGTGGCCAGCGCCCTGAATGGTTTCTGCTTTGTCTTCCGCGGCCAAACATGTAGTGTCAAGCGGCCCACCGCCCGTCTCAGCTTTGCCCTTCTCGCGCTCTAATTGCACCGCTTTAGCTTGGTTTATCTTGATGCGAACTGTTTCCAAATTCCACTCCCCTGTCTGTTCTACTGGCTCAACATATTGGACGTTGTCCTGTAGAACCGGACGTCGGTAGACTATATCAAAAGATGAAAAAATATATTTTATATGCGGGCTAAGCATAAATCGTAAAAAAAATCTCGGAGTTCGCTTTTACAAAAAACAGTTACGCTTCAAATAAATGACAATATGTATAAAATTGGAGATGAAAATTATTTTAATTTTGAGTTTCTGTTAACTCTTTCGCACTTTTTCACTCGACAATTACAGTATGATATCGATTTCTTTTCTTTCATTTTAACTTTCATTGTAACGCATGTCACAACGCTATAGTATGCATCATCGATAATTTTGATTTATCGGCGAGCATTTCTGCATTGCGTCTGCATGTAAATCGTGATAAAATCGGTTTTTTTTTATCGTGATAAAAGGTCTCTTTTTTACATCGGCGATATGGTATACTTCCAAAATTGACAATTTATTTTAATCAAGACACGCTGATGAATATTAATTAAAGAAAAAGTGGAAATATGAGGGATTCCGTCGATATAGCGATGGTGTTTCAATTTATCTGTTTAATTGAAAAGTGAACGATTTACGTACACCCTCATGAGCATGTTATTTTATTAGTCCATAAAGCGAGCGATAAAAAATTTTACACAGGTATTTTTCGGAAATGACAGTCTCTGCGCGCAAATTTACCTCTTTCTCTCTTTCTCTTTCATGCGCACCCAATAATTTTGTTAAAAATAAAATTATACCGAATTTTTGTGAATTTATTTTCGCAAAATCTTTTTTTACTTTTTCAAAATGAGCAAAATATGATTAATCGATTTTTCTACTTTATGATTTTTGTTATTATAGCTTTAATTAAAATTAAAATGCAATTTTCTGGGCATGGAATTGAACGAGATGAAAAAATATCTGTTTACGTCAGTCGGCGATTGAAGCCTCGCCATCGATTGGCGCTCAAACTCGATACCGTTCTCTTCGCCTTTCACGTCACGTTGTGTTTGGGGAGGGATGGAGAAACAAGAGACGATAGCACTTCTTTTCTCCTCTTCTTCTTCTTCTCGTTGTCTTCTGCATGTGTCTGGTATGAGAAGACGATGGCGACACGTATTTTATTTTATAGAAAGTATGGTCAACACATACACACGGCTCTATATGCTGCTCTCTTCTGTATCGAGCGAAAAAGGGGACGTTGGTATAGGGTTGGGTTGATGGCTCTGGTACTTCGAGCGCCAGTACCGACAAGGGGCCGGCGCTCTCTCGAGCATCGTTATTCACAACTATTCTCGACTAGTCCGAGTATACGAGAATACAGGTTGGCCAGCCTCGAGCCACGACGACTCTGTCTTCTATTATTCAGCCGTTCTCGAAGAGATCGGACTTGTGATGGACAGACAGATGTGGTGAGAAAAAGAAAGAGAAAGAAATAGAAAAAAAATTGAGTCCCGTGATTCTTTCGACACCATCGAGAAAGTCTTGAAGCCCGGGGATGCTCCTTGCTTCGTCTTTCATTTTTCAATCCGTCCGCGTGCGGGTAGAGGCGATTGAGAAATGATCCTGTTACTACGAAAAATTCACCAAACGTCATCATCCCCGTCCTTTTCTCCTCCGATCCGTCGTGAAAATATCTGACAACAGGATGTTATCTTCCAAGTTTAATTTGTTGCAAAAATAAGGGTATCGTTTACATTTAATTCCATGCATCGCGTATACCGTGATTTCGCAAATGTTCCCTTATCGTCGAATAAATCTCTCGGGGGTTCCGCCTTTGGCTTCTCAGCCTGAGCAACAATGCAGTGACATGTCACAAATGTCTCTTGCTCGATAGAGACTCGACCGAGAGACTCGGCCGCATGCCGAAGACAGCAATTTCGAATGTGTCGCGTGTTTTCAGTCACATATTTCAGTCAGCGCGACAGCGAGCACGTAGCGTAAAATGCGTCACGGTCAGCGAGCGCCTCTGCGAACGTCGCTGACGCCGTATATACCCGTAGAGGGTGGTCGGTGGTTAAGGATAGAAGTGATATATACACGCGACCATTGCCACTGTACATTCCGTTGGAAGTTACATGGTTTCATGGTGAAATACCGAGACTGTGAACAGTCCTCTCTCTTCCTCTTTCCCTCCTTTTCTCCTTCTTTTCATCGTGCTCTCTCTCTCTTTTTCTCTCTTTTTCTATCTTCCATTCGTACTCTTTTCATCTGTCTCAGCCTCTCCACTTCTGTCTACTCTGTTCTCCCTTCTTGCTTTATACCATTTCATTTCTCTTTTCGCATCGTCCAGTTTATCGCCATCCTTCGTTGTTCCCTCTACGTTCGTAACGCGTCCGGTATCATCTCTTCCTCCAGCTGGACGAGGATAATGTCCGCGCGACCTTTACCTCTGCCGCGCGACCCCTTCGTTTTCCAGCGTACCATCGCGTGACAGACCATCGCGCCTTCTCCTCTTCTTGTTTCGCAAAGCGAACAAGGCCCGCATGGATGGAGTTTCATGTTGGGTTACGTTCGTAAAAATGCGACAACGTCGGGGATGAACTTGGATTATGGAAATGCTCGGTTACAGTTCTTTTATTTTTTCGTTCGTGCATCGGGAAAACGACCGACGGTTAACGAATCCGCCGTCGGAACGTGTTTTTAGCTGATCTGGATTTAGTGCGAAACAAGAGCAGTTCCGTGCTCGTTCGTTAATCGGTTCCCGACATGTCTCGGCGTTATCCCGTGAAATATTCGCGATAACGCCGCATGCTAAAGAGGGTCACGTTTACGTTAAGAGATCACATAATGCTAGGAGAGATCGGGCGTTTTCAGCGCAGCGCTGTGAATCTCAACGATACAGCTCTTAAAATGTCGCTGTTTGTTCAGCACGTTCGTCACTGAGTTTTTTTTTCGTTTTCCGGACGAAATAGCGTCGTATGTAGTTTGGCGTACAGAAACGTTTCACCGATTCCGTAATCGAACAAACGCACGCGACCGTCGGCGCGGGCCGGGCGGGCTGAAGAGTTACGCCGCGCCCGTTGAACGTAGTACGACGTGACTAACGGAAACGTGAACAATTTTATAGCCGCGACATTATCGTAAAAATTTCTAGTAGGCCTGCGGAATATAGTCATTCCGGGATTTTTTTTTATAGGGACCGAAACACGCCACACGGACTACCCTATGCTCCGCGCCGCGCACACGTGATACGCAAACCGAAACTGGATGAAACGCGCGAGCCGGCGCGGCTTCCCGTAGAATTTAATTTAATCTTTCTCATTCGGTCAGTGTCAGCGGATATCGGCGAGGCTGGCGCGCACATCGACCGTTCGGCACGGTTTGATCGACGTCAGTTAATTCAGACGAATGGATCGATCGCGTGCGCGCGCGAGTCTGCACCGCCGCGCGCCGCGCCGCCGCCGCGCCGTGACAAGATCGTGAGGGTGGGTGCACGCGCGCCGTGCATACAGATTTTGCGAGGGTACTTGCATCGCGCTCGCGTGCAAGCTCGCCGGGCAAGCTCTCGCCACATTTGCATAACCGAAGTTTCCAGTTCCGTTCAACTAATCAATGCCGCCCTCCCGCATCTTCAATTCTATTCCCGTCTTGTGGAGTTCTTCCCGGCGTTTTTAAAGGTTTTTCTAAAATTTCGACCGGAGAGACGATTTCATTATCTCGCCGAAAAGCTACGTGATTCGCCGTTGATAGATGACGCAGCCATTCGCTAATACCGCCCGAATCTCGATCCGTCGTTCGGAGGGGAAGCGCCATTGGGCCGGAATCCAAATTATTATCTGTAAAATTATGCCCTGGAACATATATCCCGCGCGTCTGCGGGCGGTGTAATTTTACGCGTAATATTTTGCGTATAAAATGTCTGTCGCACACGACGATACGACATCCCCCGTAAATCTCGCCTTCTTTATCGCCGAAAGCGGTTTTAAGGATATATCGAGGCGTTCCGCGCGGTAAGCGTAATGCCGGGCTATTAAACGTAACGGCGCTTTTGTAATAAAGATAATGGAGAACAAGCAGGTGAGGTCAGGGGAGGTATCCAGCGCACCAAGGGCGGCGCTTTCCTTCCGTCCGTTCTTTCCGCAAGATTGGAGCACGCAATGCGCCGGGTG
>NW_012028382.1:442025-554984 GCF_000956235.1 Wasmannia auropunctata | reverse complement strand
GGGGGGTGGTGGTTGAAGAACCAGACTATCAGAGGATGCTACTAGCTCATGCTTCGCACCGTCTGAAGATGCGTGGTATGCTTAATTGCGCGATACTTTAAAATCGTATAGAGCGCCCTCCGCTCTTTCCGTACAAAGTGCGGGATCGCGTATACGAGCCACCCCTTATACGCCGGCGGGGGCGCACAATATCGGATGAGGTTGATTGCATGCGTGCCTCGGTACGGGCGTTGGTCGGTTTCACCGCAGCGCGAGTATCGCCGGCGAGAGCGTTCGAACGTCGTAATTGGAAAACTTCGGGATTATTTTCCGACACAGCCCTCTCCTCCTCCGGATGATTTAGCCGGATTAATAAGCGCGGTGTTATCGTTGTCCCGGGTTTCTTTAACACTTTTATATCTCCGGAGAGCGTGGTGTTCATTTCGCACTCGGATCAGAACGTTTTATCGCTCGGGCCAACGACCTGTGGCCTGGAATTTATAAGGGGAGCACCTTCAAGCACCGAAAATGTATCTGATATTTCACGGAAGCTGTATAATATTAACTTCGTATAAGATATGTCGTGATGTATGGTCCTGCCTTGCGTCTTTCTCTCACGTTCACGGAGATACAGATACTCGCTACATTTATATGGAAGATAAAGAATAAACTTTTATATCTCTCGCTTGCGAGTATCTTACTTTGATAATAAGTAACCGTCTTCCTAGCGTTCCGTGTACTTTTGCTTACTCTTTTGTTTGTGTGTGTTCTACATGTATTAATAGACAGAATATATATACATATGTTAATAGGCAACTTGCAATATTGTGTATTAATCTTACACGGGAAGGTTAGTGATCTTCCGAGAGTTTTATTTATCTGGAAGAAACGGCCGAAGAAGTTTAAATAGTTTATCGGTCGCTATTATTAGTGGCAAGATTATGTTGCCCGTGTGAACTTCATGAGCAGGATAATGTTAGGTTCTCGTAAATGATAATAATGTACGAGCGGCGCGTATGAGAAAAAAAGACCCCCTTTGAATTACTTCCAAGCGGCTTACGCGAAGCAGTTTTTTATATTTTTTAACGCGCACGTCGATTCGACCGTGTCGTTTCCTTACAGCCTAGGTCATCGAGCGTGCTATGACCACAGTCGTTGAATTTGCATATAAGTTGGTTTTCAGGCTGCCCCTCGTAGGCGGGATTGCGTCCTCCCATACGTGTTAGAGCGATGGCTTACGGAAAATGGCTCGTTTGTACCATCGGCGAACCTTGATAATATCCTCTATAGCGTATTAATAGAATCGTCTCATGAGCGAAATTTTAATCGAGATCTTAGTTGCTCGTGGGGCACACGTTTCACATGATATCTTCTTGTTAGATATTATAGAAATTTTTAGTAAGAAAATTGTAGAAAATTTGTTAATGAGTTAATCGTTATTTATTTAAAATTGTTTATTAAAATTTTATAAAATTTTCATCTCCTTATTTCGCCAAAGTCAATCTTATGGAGTTTATGGTACGTTTACCATGAAAAGCAGCTTGAAGATTCTTTCATGTAGAATGAACACGCTCTGCGTATTTATGTTATAATTACTAAGCGGGATTGCGTAATGTAAGTGGATTAATTGCCAAATTAGCAAAGAGAAATTTCGAAGTGATGTTATACTTAAACTCCGCGGCAACTTTAAGCTGGAACTTGCGGTGACGTCGACTTCGCTTAAAAGACCTTCGTAGACCGGTTATCCTTTAGGCGAAATGCATGTTATACATTATGATAAGTAGAGTGAAGCGAAAACTATTACATATCAAGGCAACTTGGTAATCCGGCGCCTAAGATATCATTTTGTGCGAAACGTTCTCTCTCGCACGAAACGCAATTCGTTTTAGCTGCGCAAACTTTTCTTTTATACTCAACGCATTTTTCGCTCGGGATACGCCAATTCGACCTTACGCGCGAAATACCCACGTGAGCGAGCGACATGATGTAACCGCAATATGGAAACTACCGCGGTCAAAAATTCAATAGCTATGTCTGGCTGCGCGTTATAAGATAAAATCGATATAACGCTGTGGCAGAGTGTGGCATCTCTGTGTTGCGCGGAGAGATGAAAGAAAAATAATATCTCCCGCACGCGCAATCACGGGCACTGGATTCTTTATACACAAATTCCTCCTTTCTCCCGGATGGCGTATTCGCGAGTAGGTACACGAAAGTTCGCGACACGATGAGCTTAACGTTTGAGGACGCATGCCAAGTCCGAGCGATCAGTTGGCGGTTCGGAAATCACTATTTTCTTATCGAGTCAATAGTGCCAAGTGCCAAGAGCATTCAGATGACTTTGTGGAAACGATTATATCACGCACGTAAATTATTTGTTACAAAGTAACAATTAACAGGGGAAATCTATGTGTTTTAATATCGAAATAGCTATGAAATTTAATTACCGTTATTGAATTCTGTTCTCGTACAATTAAATTATGTTCACAAGATTGATATATAAACGCGGGATAATTATAACGTTTAACAATAATTACATCGAAACAAATAAATTATATCTGACTAAATCATATCCGGCTGCAAACAAAAGAAGTGAGGAAACTAATTGGAACGCAATACACGGTGGGCACATAAAATATTATTGGTCAATCTGTCGGATCATTAATCGCAGAAATTAAATCGCCCTAATTTCGTGTCGGAATAAATCCCTTTAAAAGTCACAGGGTATCCTTTTTCAGTAGTCCGCGCAGCAGCTCGGGATAGCCGGCATACGGAACGGCAGATCGAAACGATTTGTAATATCGCGAGAGCGAGCTACGTTAGCTGGAGGACGATCGTAAAGCTTACGACGTCCATCGGACTCGAGTGGAAGGCGGGGGGGGGGACGTTTTGCGATATCGTAAAGCCGGGGTGAGAGCCAGCGGAGCGTGGTGGTATAGGCGCGCTCCTATCTCGCTCCCGTGTCCACCCCGACACGGTGGCTCGTCCTCGGTAACACGGCATTAAAATTCGTACACGATCATGAGGGCGGGTGTATAGCGGCGATATAACCCGGGATACCGGGTTGCCGCGGCTTATGGAATTCGACACGATCCGACCATTAAAATCTCTCAAGGGGCAGCTCCAACCCGCTTTCGTTTCGCGCTCCTTCAAGTCAAAGCCCACGTTTCACGTCCATGTTCCGTCTCGTATCCAGCGAGGAGACCCATGTCCCGGTTCACTTACGAGATCGCACGTACATAGACGCGGACACGCGCGCGTACAGACGCGTACACACGTACGTACGCCCGCGCTCGCAGGTTCCCGCGGGGAATTATCGGGAGCCCAGGCGTCGATCTGTGCCACCAATCATGATCACCCGATGCGATACCGTGATCGATGGCGTGTCTATTCTCTGCCTACGCATTGAGCAGAAATCAAGTTCTATCCATCGAAATGAAGAACGCGTCCGGCAAATCGCGCGGCTTATACACGTACGTAACGCGTCTCCGTGCGACAGATGCGGCAATCATTCCTGGCTGTACGTCGGTGTTAATAGCTCATTTGAAATATCTCTTATTAACAGACGAATAACAACGTGCTCGCTTATTCCGCTTGATACGTTCGTATTTCAGCGACTATGAAATTCATTATATTTATAACTCACGTCCGTGAATGCTTTCACACTGATATCCATACCGAATACCGAAATAAATTCTGTTTTTTCTGCTCTGCACATTCCTTTTTTTTTTATATATACGATGGCATAGTTAAAATATTCAGTTAAAATCAAGAAAAAATGTGTAAACAAGATTTGCGAGTATTGCTATGTGTTACATATAGGATCCGAGATGCTTGCGCATAAAATTGTAATAGCTGCCTTCTGGAATCGTATATACGTTATTCTCGTATTTTGACGAAAAGAGCTTCGTATAATAAAGCAAATTGACGGTACTCTTTGAAATACACATTCCTCGCACGCGTATTGCGTAAGCTACATTCACTATAGAAATAAATCGCAATTACGCACGCTTGTCAAAAGGGATCCAACGACCGCGATGCGCTTCGGTGAAAATTCCCTTTCCGAAAGCCCATCCACCGAAATGTATGCAATCCCGCGAAATGAACCGGTCTCCTCTTTCGTCAACTTCGTCACTGGCCACGTCTTTCGCAGCGCGAAGCAATTATCGTGTTAGCCAAAGCGAAGATCAAAGATGCAGATTCCTAGGGTCTCGTCATCATGAGAACGCAGGTTTTCGCTATCCATCACTCTTTTTCCATTACTCGTCGTATAATCTGCTCGAGTTTCGTGCTTCGCGTGCGGGCGAACTCGATCGAATTATTCCTGAAAAATAGTGCATTGCCATAACTCTCTCTCTCTCTCTCTCTCTCTCTCTCTCTCTCATTCCTCTCTCTTTCTTTTTCTCTTTTGTACTATTTTATATTTTTACCTCTGACCTTTTGCGAACATCGGAATTTATATACAGCAGCACAGAGGGTGGGAGAAACTCCGATTCGGTATTTAAAGCATAGACTGCAAGCGAGTTATTACGGAATCGAATTTTCTTCCGTCTCGTGAGAATATTGTCGACACGTGTGTTTGACAATCTTAAAGTTTCTCGCTCTTCAATAATAGTACGCGATATAATACTCTAGTCTCTTCTTAAAAAGAATACAAAATACAGCATCAAGATGCAGAGCTTAAATATTTTACACAGCTTCAAAGCATTCGTGTATAGATGAATATGTCATCAGAAGCTGGTTGTAGTATTGCAACAAAGATTTATTGTCGAAGAAATTTGTATTATTTAAGTGAATCGATATGTAGGCTACGTGCTGCAGCGTATTCGCGCTAACAACGAACGGGCAGAAGCGGAAAACCCGAAAGAAATTATCGTAAAAGAGGACGGGCGATGAGTTACGTGCGGCAACGTCGATTAATAAAGGGGTTGAAACGCAGCTGGAGCCTTGACTGCCACATGACCACCGGCACTATGGAAGCCGAATAAACGTTAATTCATTCGCGCCCACTGTGACCGCCGCGAAACCGGTGGCTGAACGCGCATCGTGCTTTTATGCGCACGCTGCGCGTATGCGCCCGCGTGCTTTTATCGCGCCGCTTGGCCGTATCGTTTCTTTTACGAAGATTACTTTTCTGAATCATGGGACGACGGTGAGAGACGGTCGCGCCACCTGTCTTTATTGCCATCACGCGCGCCACGATTCCCTCGACTCGATCTCGATCGTCCTATCAGCACGGCCGTCCTTTTGCACGAATACGTTGACGACTTCCTATTCCAGTAGTTTCGTAAATCGGGCTCGGCGAATTGACGTGATAAGCGCTGCAGCAAGACCTCAGTTTGTTAGGACCTCAGGTGTGTTCCATTCGCATTCCCGATTCAATTCCGATTTCGATGGGATATTCGTAGGATAGAGTGATTTATATTATTACATTATCTTTCCTGTTATGTATAATAATAATGCAATATGGCGTTTATTTAATCCTAGGATCATCTTTCGTTATTAATTGCAGCGTATAATCGTAGATTGTAGATATTTTTACGGAATTTATTCGCGATTAATATACCTATTATAAAATATTTTTTACAATCATAATATTCGTTGATCACATCCTAAGGCCGAAACACGAAATAGTATCTCCAGAACCCGTACATTTTGATCCGATGATCGGATTGCCGGCCGTTGCGGCGCGAAAAAGCGAATGCTCTCGTTCCGAAGACTTTGCCGCGCCGCGTTTCGATACCTCGGATCTTGTTAAGTCTCTACGCCGAGCGGCATCGATCAAACAATCCATCGAACTTCCATTGCTATCTGATTATCTCGACTCTCCGACGTCAAGTAAGCAGATATATCCCTCTGCAGCGGGGATCACTTTTCCAACGAATAAAGTATCTCGCTGCTTCTCGTTTCACGGATCGGTCTTTGCTTTAGACGATATCGAGGAGGCCAAGCTATGTACTCAGTATTAAAAGTATGCAATATTGGATTTCACATCCCGTTCTTAAATCCCTCACTTTAGTGTTACGGCGAGTGCACCTCCCTCGAATGCGGGTGCGGGGATTTTACATTCTTACGTAACGCTCTGTCAGCTACTTTTACACATAAATCTATGTAAAATTTTTAAAAAAATCTTCAACTTTAATTTGTTCGAAAATAGAAAGATTTGTTCAAATTTAATGTTACCTATCAATTAATTGTCATTCGTAATTAATATGAGGAATATACATATTGAAAAACCATTTAGCGCAAATAATAGTCGCGTTTATATGAATTTAGAAAACTCGTTTGCATCTTTGTTATTGTTATTATCACAGTTACGAAAAAACGACTATTGCAGTAACGTTACTGCTGCGGCGCTGTCGTAAAAGTTACTTCTCGTATCTCGATTGATTTTTGAACTGTTTGAGGCTTTTGAGGTTTTCCCGCATTTATTTTGACGGTTACTATCGAGCTTTCTACGCGGTTTCAAATATGTAGTTTGTCCAATATTAAATAATTTCATAGGCATTAGAACTCGTTATATTTTACTTAACAATCCATTGCACCTGAAAATATCAGACTCTTCCGAAAGTGTAATATTAATAATTACAATTAATACAAAATTTCTATAAGAAGTATTTATTTTTTTACGCTCATTTTGATCAATAAGGCATTGATGTAAAATATTTAGTCTAATATTTCTTTATGGCCTCGCTCCCTTTCAGTTTTAGCAGCATCGTTTTTTGGGAGGGCATCTGCCAAGTCTGAGAAAAGGAGAGAGCCTGCGTTGTTTTTAGTTTTTTGCATTTCTAAGAAGTGTAAAGAGGAACGGACCGAGAAGTTCGCGTAGATTAATCAGGAACACCTCTCAAGATCTTTGCGTCGGCGGACGCTACTCTCCGTTCTCTCCCTGTCTCGAGCTGATGGTAGAGCCACCCTTGACAATGCCAGCATTTCTTTGTGTCCGCTGTTGCTTTGTTTAATGGCTGATGAGATGGAACCTACCATGGAAAGCGCGGCGTCTACTTTTCGATGTATTGCGATAGGTACATTTGTCTCTGCCGAACGACGGGACGCCCGATCGTTAGTGCGAATTCCAAGAGTCCTGTCGAGCGGAGAGGACGTATTGTTTTGCCTCGAAATCGCACGAACAGATTCGAAAGATTGCATGCGAATGGCGAAGTTTCTCTCTCTCTCTCTCTCTTCTCATGGAATTCCTCTCAAGCATCGTGTGAGATCACATTGCAGGGAAGACAATGTAACGACAATGTAACTGAGATAAGCGCGAACGCAAAGACCGTAATACCGGCTCACGTTGCATAGCTTCCAGTCCTGATGCATCCCGGCACTTGCGGTCTCAACGCCTCGAATCTACAACTCGGCACTACGATTGGGACGTTCAAACGGCGACGATCCGTTCGCGTGGCGCCGATTGATCGAACGAGCACGCGCGCAAATTCCATGGGTCGGTTTTCGTGTGCACGAGAGCGAACAAAGCTCCTACCGCTGGGAAGTAGAACGTCGTACATCTTCGTCTAAACACGCGCTTCGTCGAACGTGATCCTTGACCGTAGCAAAATGGAAGTCCGAGTGAAAATCGTGGCGCCGGTGTAATCGAGAATCGGGAATCACTTCAGGTGGCGACCATTGGATCCGCAACTACCTTTTGACCCTCGTACCGACCATCGGAGAACGGGGCACGAGTGCTCCTACGGGAGTTTTCGGAAAATAAAAGTGTCTGTAGGGAAGAAGGCGACAGATAAGAGAAAATAAAGTTGAACGGTGAGAGAGGCAAAAAGAGGGAAACGGGAAAAATCGTGGACGAAAGGCGGGAGTGCGCGGTGGTGCGATCTTTTGTTATCTGTTTACGTATGTTTGCCCGGGTGATCTTTAACTTTGTTAAAAAAAGGGAGGTATTATTTGTCGCGGTAACTGATCTATCGCGCTTTACGTCAGCGACATTAATTTTAGTACTGGCATTGAGCTTTTTTTATTGGCTCGTTCCGCGAGACGTTCGTTCACTCTCGTCGATACGACGAGATATTGCGGGAAACCCCAGTGACGCCACTATAATTTGTAGGAGCAAGGTAGTAATTTTTTTTTGTCAGCTTCCCTTTACGATTGGCCGTAAACAAGTCTAATTGCTTTGCAGCTGGTGCGCGGCAGAGGTACGACCACGTAAAAACAATATAAACTGTCGCGGCGCGATCTTCTTCCTCTGAAAATTTTAATTTAGCGATGCCGTCGGGGAAATGAGCCCTACGAACAGTAGGAAAACAATGTGTTCAATATTGATTCAAAAGCGACAAACGCTGAAGCCAGACGGATCGATTCTGCGATGCCCTCTTCAAAAGATCACGCCATTGACAATTTTGAAATTTTCTCGCGCCACTGTAGAAACCAAGTTTTTCACTACTCGTGCGAAACGAGGTGCGTCTTCTCTCGCGTGAGTGAAAATCAAAAGCGTCTCCGTCGTTTTCGTCAAGGATCTCGATGCAGACGAAGAAGAGAATCTTCCTCATCTATTCGGAATGATCATTCGTGATCGGCGTCTAGTGCCCATCTACCCGACGAGCGGGATGAGGCATCCACCTATAATAGTCGCTCTCACGCGATCTCGAATTCAACCTATCGATCAGACGATGCGGAACGTGGTACCCGATTGCACCGAGTGCCTCGGAACGGGGATTCGATCTCTCGCCACTTTTCCACAAACTTTCGCGAGCGCCGGCTAGCGCGCGACGTTGGTGGAGCGACGGACGAGCTTATTACACGAAGTGTTTCCCTTCCGTCTTCCCGGCGTGATACTACCCGGACGTGGAAAGGAGCCCGTAAGAAGCATGCCCGGCGAGACGCACCGTCGGCTATTTTTATCCCAGCGAAGAGACGAGAGAGAAAAGGACGCGGCTCATGTTACTTTGTGAACGAAGCGTCGGATACGTCAGCTGATGACGTTCATGAACAGGTGGTCATCGATCGACCCGAGTAAATTGAGATCCTTATTGACAAGCGACAGACTTCAAGAACAGGACGTGGAAAGCGTTAAAATTTGTCCTGCGCAACGTGACGCGTTACGTTAATAATCATTACGGTAAAAAGGATTCTCCTGTTGCAGCCCTTTGATTCGCAAAACCTTTCTGAAAAGGTGATGAAACGACTCGCAATTGAATTTTACGATACTATCTTAAGAAAACTTCGGGTGAAAACATCCGATTATATTGAACAAGTCGTTGTGTTATCTGAATAGGTATTACGTCGCTTTCATGATTGTACGTGTAACTAACAAGGCCAATTCAGTTTCCTCAAAGATAGACGTGTCGGTTAGCGCAGCCCGCCTTTCCTCGGAGTTAGGGCAGTTAACGGAGATAAAAGACTCCGGTTTAAAGTCGCTCTTGGCCGAAGAGTAACAACCCCTCCCTCTTCTTTTCCTTTCTCTTTTTTAGTTTTTTTCCCTTTTCATTCCGACTACGCCAGCTTTCACAAAGTTTAGGTTTTTCGAAATTCACCTCACCTCGTTCGGTGCGTCCTCGAATCGGATTCATCTCGCGGCGAAATAGCGTAAGGTTTAACGCAAGCCACCCTTAGTAGCGTTTTCACGTAATTATCCTCTTCCGCCACGCAATCGTCTTCATCTGCGAAGCTCTGAGATCTTTCGGTCTGTGTTTCAGACGCAAATTGATAAACAATGCGATTATGCAGTGTAACAGTTACAGACGAATGTAACGATGTAGATATTGTTTATTCAGTTAGAAAAGTCAATTAGAAAATTTATTGGTGCATATAAAAAAAGCTAATTATTAAAAAATATATAATAATAAGAAAAAATAAAATACAACCGATGCAATCGTATATTGATAAAAATTGAAGGTAAAGTTGAATATTGAATATTATTCAATATTACATGTTGAATACGAAACATAATTATTACGTACGAAACATAATATCTTATAACAATTGTATTTGCTTTTGATAAAACGGATTTCAAAATAAAAAATATAAAATACAGCATCTGCGTTCTCATCTCTTGCGTTGAACGCGTACATTTCGAACAATTGGATCAAAAAATTGATATAAAACAATTAAAGAAATTTGCGGTTTAATTCATTTTAGGATCTATAATATCGCGATTTTCGAAAATAAATTTGTGCAGCGCCAGCAATATTTTCATGAACGTTGTTAATTATAAGCGGTGACTCGAGGTAACCGATGTAACCCGCTTTTAACTATCCGGATATAATCAACATCAGTTGCCGCGTACTGCTTAAAAAAAAAAGAGAGAAATTCAACGGATTCATTGATTACGCAGCAGAGATTTGTCGGGTGTCGCATTCAGTTAATTACGCAACACACATCGCGGTACGCACGGTTAAACGTGGCTATAAATGCACGGGTATATATATATATGCAGTTTTGTGTCCGCCAAAACCTTTGTCGTTGGTTAATTAAGTCGCAAACCCGCGATGCGTTAATAACTTTACGCGACCGCTTTTAGAATTCGTTATTTCGCCAAGGAAATTCATGGGTAGAGCGTTTAATCCGACAAAGTTATTTAATTAAAGACGGTTAAGACATCTTATCGATTTTAAGTTAGTACGGTTTGGAAATAATTATTCAATGCCCCGTTATGGAACAAGGGCGATGTTATTTAACCGGCTTTTTCATACATGGTTTATTTCACTTTATTTTGCGTGTAAATTATTGAAATTTCGCAAAAATCCTTGTGTTTTTCCACCGCTCCCTTTTATTATACATTATATTTTATTTCCGCCCATTTTCCATTTTTCACAAATTTGATTTTTTATAACTCGCAACTCATGTCGTATAATATGATACGTGTTGTATAATAAAAATAAGTTTATTATACACAATTAAAATAATTGAAAGTTATTTTTAAATGTAATTTTGCAGATTTAAAAAAATCGCCAACTCGCAATTTATTAAAAAAAAAAACCGTCAATCGTGAAAGGAACAAATCGGATTTTTCAATTTCCACGGATTTCGACGCACGTCCGGTATAAAAAGAAGTGCGCTCGGTTCGTCGAGATTTAAACTTTATCGCGACCCACCGGAACGCTCCGTCGCCATACGTAAGCTGAATTAGGAGGTCGGTGGTCGCGACTTTCGGCGAGAGCTTTCGATCGCAATCCCATCGCATTCTCTTATCCCCCGTCCATCGCGCGCGACAATTTCGAAAAGTCGAAGTGCTTGCGACCGCCTCTGCCTTTTTCTCTCTTTCGAACTCAGCGGTGGCCGAGAGGCACGAACGTGAGACACGAACGAGAACGTGGCGCGGCGCGGCGTCGAGGCACGGCGAGCGTGATACGCCGTGAGGGAGAAAGGGATGAGGGTAGGTCGAGAAGGGGATAGCTACTCTTCCTGAAGAGAGGGTGGCACGCGAACGAAGAGATACGCGGTGTGCGCCTCCACGAAGGCGCTCGGTCGCGTTCGGCCAACTTCGCGGATCGTCGGCGGTCGATAGAGCAAACACGGCCGCGCCCCAACCCCCTGGGGGAGGGGGGCGAGAGAGCGCGGGGGGGTTGGCGACGAGGGTGGGCGTATGTGGGCGCTACGTCGGGCTTACAGAGTGAAAGAGAGAAAGAGATATCGGGGGGGGGGGAGGGAAGAGGGAGAGGGTGTTGGGAGTTTGACGGACATGGGGAGGTACGGATCAACGGAAGGGACAAAACTCACCTCCCGTGACCGAATATTATAATTATTACAGGCATTATTGCGTCAGGATGTACCGGGACGAGCCCGAAGGAACGCCAGTCCCTCGTATCGTTCACAAAACTTTATGGAGTATTTGGTCGATCGAGGTTGATCTCATGTACCGTTGCCGGCTTCGATCCTTTCTCGTACGAAATCGCGATGTTTATTCTTCTGCTATATTCTTTGTAATAAATAGAATTATCGTAGAGAACAATTTAATGAAAAAGACGGATACCAAGATTGACTTGAAACACGTGGTCCTAATGCTGGATGCTGTGAATTAATTCCGTTTCAAAACCATGCACGCTGTAACACGTGCGACCCCAGACCTTTTTATGTGTGAATATTATATCTTTATTAATCAAAATTGTAAATTAATGAAGAGTACATATTGAACGTACTGCAATTAACCAATTACATATAAACAAATGACGTTACCGTCGATAAATGACAACTACCATTGTAGATTCATTTTATATATTTTACGTAATGACAATATGTTCAATTGGTACGTGTATATTTTTGCTTTCGTGAAAATGGGGAACGTAGCACAGAAAGATGGAAAAATCGACCACATGATGGAAGATAATAATTATTACGTTGTATTATCAAGAGATTCCCTATGCAACACCACCTCAAACTAGCCCTTGAAAGTTTACCATGGGCCAACGCAAGAGACGTCGGATCGCGCCAACTTTGGAGAACCGCTTTTACTACGTATTATGCAGCGCTACTGATTTTAGTTAGTTTCATTTCGCTTTACACACTTTGTGCTTTGGCGAACCACGCAAGCTTGTACTATCAAGATATATGTATGTATACAGATAGCAGTACACACGAGATTAATTCAGTTACCTAAATGTTTTTACTGAAGCAGATTAATCTGTATAACTTGCAATATTAATTCGTCGTACTTTACGCAATACACCCTGAAATTGCTGTCGCGTGGTAAGAAATATTAAAGATATAAATTACGAAAAGTTTTTACATCTTTAACGATCAAAATATTTAATTTTGTGTTAATTGGAATCGCAATTCGAGCATGAATGCATTTATCGAAACCCTTTTGGGAGGAAAAAAAACGGCAAATAGTGAGATCTCTATCAAAAGGAATTTATTTGATCTGTCAAAAACAAGAGTACCGTTTACGAAGTTGCTCGTGTTGACGGAAAGTTTAAGACAATGTTTCAATCGTCACAGAAGGGAATTTTCAATACTGTTGCACTTCATCGAGATTCGAGAGATCAGAGATTAAAGTTTCACTAACTTTGCCAATAGAATATATATATATATATATATATATATATATATAAAATGTGTGTGTGTGTGTGTGTGTGTGTGTGTGGATATGTAAAATATATATGCTGGCACGTCTCACATACACGTGTACGTGCACGCGCACATTCGCACACGCGAGCGAAATAGAGAAGAGTCCTTCTTTCCTTAATGGTGCCACTTGTACTTCCGCCGGCCTTTTCACGGACCTTCTGAAGATTCCTTAAGTTCAAAAGAGTGGCCTGCCCTTTTCTATCTTCCTTTCTTGATCTCTTTTTACCTCTTCCTTGAATCCGTAACTGTAAAGTTACAACACGGCACAGTAAGTGCGCAATTAACAGATAAGCGGAAGATCTTATATTACGGAAGATCTTAATTAAATAAAGTGGACGGCGGATTTTCAAAGCGAAGAGAGACGGCAGCTATTTCTAGTAATATAATTTCAAATAAGATATACTTTATAAAATTATTGTTAAAATCTGTGCTCTCGCGCAAACAATCTAAATAATGTAACGAGGCGTGCTGTTGCGCAAGATCCAAAGTACCCGTTACTCAGGAATTATGATAACCCGAGTCAACGGGATAATCTCCGTCTAGAAACTCCAATGCAGTTCGCAATTCGAGAATGGAAATTTCAGACAGAAATGGAAGATAATCGAAGTATGATCCTCAGTTTTCGCTCCGTCACCTCATTTACCTTATCGTCATAATGTTCTTCGTTTACGCTCGTTTACACTCGTATAAAAAGAAATGACAAAATACTATGACGAGGTATAGCTCGAAATACATTCGGAGTATCTGATTACGGAAAGGAAAAAAAAAATGCTCGACGAAGCAGCGACTTCAAAGCGGCTCTCGCGCTCTCCCGCCGACGTTTCTTCGTCTTGTCACGTTGATGTCGACGTCACTGTCCCGCCGTCGTTGTTCACGTTGTCGACCGAGGCTAAGAAGACGCGCACGCTATAATCCGGTCCAACAGATTGCTGAAGAGGTGATGCGAGGCTGGGCTAGGTTTTCAAAGAACTTCGTAAAAACTGTCATCAGTATCATGGGCTCTCCTCTTACGTTCGAGTCGCTGGGAAGGCGAGGAGAGATAAAGCAGACGAGCGCGAGCGTGAGAAAAAGAGAAAGTCAGGGTGGATGCTAAGTTGAAGCGAAAGGGGGAGGGATTGGAGGACGCAAATGGGATTGCCTCTCGAATTTCTCGTCAGCTCGTGGCAAAGACTAGGAAACATTCGAACCAAACTTCTTTATTCGTCGGGAGCGATGGCCTACGCCACGGCTTTTCTTCTTGAGAGTAATGGAAGTTTCTTCTTTTACTGAAAAAAACGACTTTTCAGAATTTGCGTCGGTGATATTTTCGTGCCTTTCAAAGCCGTACTTATTCAGGATAATAATATTATATAATTTTAGTCCAGTAGACAAACTGATCAGTTTATTATATATCTTTTTTCGTATTGTTATTTACAACTTTGACATTCATCAGAAATGGACTACCAAATATTACCAAACGATCACCAATCACTCGTGGTAATGGTCGTTAGTGGATTTTCAGTAGCAAGGGGGTCAACTTCGCACAGCTGATTAGACATCAGATATTAATACACAGAGATTAGACATTAGAAGTTAATACACGACATTCACGCGCGTGTGTATATGCATTTACGCAATTTATTTGATAAAAATTTTACATATTCGTACAATCGCAAAGAAATCATGAAATACGTATTGTTTTTCGATTTTATCGTTACAATGAGAGAGAGAGAAAGCTCTCTGTTACGACGGTAATAACCGAGGCAAGATCTCTTGGATACAAGTTGAAGGCGACTCATATTAAAGTCGTTAAAATCGATCGGCTCATGCTATGCCATTATCGTCTCCGCAGAGAGCTATTCTCAACGAGTGCACACTTCTCACAGAGCGCATGTTTTCCACAAGAATCTCTGAAATCCTTGGAGGACACATTCTCGCGTAATGATTCAATATAGCATATCCGTGCGAATCCTTTCATTTTGGAATATTAAAGGCAGCACTTTGCGAAAAGATTGGTCGAGAATTGTGTGGAGCGTGGCAGATTTCATTATCGCACTCTTCCGATATATATCGGTTTTACGTCCGAAGTTTCACGCCCTGCGGTGTATGAATCCCAAACCTCATCAACAAAACGAGAATAATTAAACGGGAATCATAGTAAGGGAGCAATATACAGGTCTTTGTCTTTTTGAAAAATGCGATGAGAGACAAAACAGGTATTATTATATTGGATATACCAGAAGTCAAAACTTTCCGAAAAGTAAATTTTCTGAAAAAAATTTCAATTGTACGAAAGAATGCAAAATAAGTAAGTGAAAAATTTCAGTGCAAAATTCTTTATGTAGATCAAATAAATTCAGTGGATATGTCGTATTCGAAAAATGTTATTTGACTTTGAAATATCTCTCTTGAAAAATTCTGCTATTTCGTTCTTTAAAAAGGCATAACAATCAAAGGAACGCGATCCGGACATCGATATCAATGAGATCAGGGATGCTCGAATGAAATTCCCGTATCGTTGAACGAGGTTCTCGGCGAGTTGGGGAACGCTTCCAACACAAACAGGTCGAATATTTGGGCAACCTACGAACATATTAGCAAGCTCCTTTGCCTGCCGACTCCCGCGGGGGACAATGGAAGCACCCTGGAGGCGGGGACGCGTACTAAGCCCCGAGTACATTCTAATAAAGCCACTCGTCCTCTCGCCCTCTGAATAATGTTCTCCGTGCCGGTTGAATCCACGTCGGAGCTAGCACGTGCACGTAACGATAAGATTTGCTGGCTAGAAGCGTTGCTAGATACTTCCCGAGTCATGGATACATACCGCAAATATGACGAACGACTCGAATCAAATTTACGGTTTTAATAAAATTCGATTCAATAAAATATTTGAAGCGAGGAAATTGAAAGCCGCGCGTACAATTCTAATTCAAATTTTGATAGCGATAGGCTTTAAAATTCCAGACGACAGCAGTGAGGTGTTCTATTTGCAGATAATTTTTTATTATTTTATTTTATATTCTTATATAACCACATTTAATTGAATAAATGACAGAAAAGACTCAGAAAATTCAAGGAGTAAGTGGCATCTGTTCTTATATTTGCTCGTTTCTGTAACATATAGTATTATACATTACAAGCCTGACTAGACAAGATCTGAGATTCATCGGTCGAGGAAACGCGCATGGAGTAGATTCACGTTATAGGGATGAAAATGTTGGCGAGAAAGGAGTAACTTCGCGAAAATCGTCGCAAATTCTTTTTCATCGGTCGTACTTAAGTCGACGTCCATAGAGCGCCACGTACACTCGCAATAGCTCTGAGAAGCTGAGATCGCCTGTACCTTACCCGAGTTTTCATTTCGCATTCTCTCTCTCTTCGTAACCGCGCACCGGCAATTGCATCGATTACCGAGCTATAAAGGCCGCGTTTAAAAGGCGGATACACCGCGAGGACACCCGTCTCTTTGCATCCCGTTGCCGCTTCATCGTCTAACATCCTGATGTCCTCGTCCCTGACACTTTTGTTCGTCAAGTAACGCTGCGTTATCGTTACATTTACAGCCTTGTACGCGGCGGAACAATGGGCCGGATCTCTCTATGCACGCGCCGCCTTTTCTCTGTCGAGGCGAGGCAACGGCCGCTTCAAATCCGTACCAGATACGCGTCTTTCGACGGGGCGAGATAATTTCGCAAGAAATCATCGATATATCTATGCGCACCTTAAATAATCGATACCGTTCGAAATAGTCTCTCGGCCCTTTCAACGCGAACTACAATGGTTATAGATCGCTTTATTTTACGCCATTAGCAAATGCAGGCGCATCGTGATTGCACGTTAAATGTGTTTCCCAGATAATAAATTATATAGTCCAAGCATTTGTGATAATTTATTTTTTATATCTCAATCGGACTAAATTGAGATTAATTGAACTAAAATCGGAAGATTAAATTTCAGAAGAGTAAGTAGTTTAAAAAGTGATGAAGTCTTCGTAATCGTAAAATAAATGATTCATGTTATATTGCTTTTTATAACAGCATCAATTATAATTATAATATAATCTTTTGATTTTTCTTTTTTCTAATTCTGGAAATAATATAGAATATGCGCTTATTATAGACATCGGCAGAGTCAATCTTTATCAAAGCGAAAAGCAGAGATAGAAATCGCTTTCGAAAATAATTTTCTCATAAAATTTTTGTAGAAATGTATAAGGCAGTTTGAACAATATTGATCGTATAACCCACTAAATTAAATGTATTAAAATTTGGAGTAATCGGTTTTCCGATCAATACACGTTCTGCACGTGTTCCATTCTCCGGTGGTGGACGTCCAACGACTATTTCTAGCGTATCATCGAAAATCTAAGAAGCGCGTACAAAGCTCGACAAGATCAATATTTCACGCAGTGGTCTTACCCGCAGGGACAGCCCTTGTGATAATTCAATCGGAAGTCTGTAATCCAGGAATCGGAAGCTTCGAAAGGGCCTGGCAGGTTACACACAGACTCGATCAGGGACACTGGCATCGGACGAGAGAGAGAGAGAGGGGGAGAGAGAGAGGGTACCTTCGTTAGGCATTCCGTACGTCGACTCGCACTAATCTGCATCCTTACTCGATTCGTCGTCGGTCGTTCTCCCGATGACATCCCCGGTTGCAGATGTCTGCTGGTGGATTGTTGGTTCCGCTTTTACCTTAATACAAGTCGAAAGCCTCGCTACGTGGGAGCAGAATAGAATTGAGTCTGAATACGACGAGTAATTTGCAAGAATTTCTCATTGTCGTCTTGATTAAACGTGTGAAACTTTTAATGCGAATGAATGCTAGCTGCCCCGATAAATTGGGAAAGTCTTATGTAAAGTTGTTAATGTACAGTGCTCGTAAAGGCAGCCTAATTGGGTATTATTCGGTTACGATACTAACATGAGTTCTCGAGAACATTAGGCTAGTTCCCCGACTAGACTGTAACTACCTCGAGGATATAATCGGTAGTCTCTTGAAATTGATACTTCAGTCAACCTGAAGAGTTTATCGATAGTTCGCGAGCCCTTCGTAGAAGAAAGGCTCTCATTAAAGTCAAGTATGTTGCACGTCATTTAGAATATCTTCTGTGGAACACTCGTCCTTATTTCGTACCATGCAGTTCGTAATTTATTGTCTCTCCCTACTGAGCTCGTTAAATAATACCCCGGGCATTACCAAGAGACTCACAAAGTAGCTATTCATAATCTTTATTGACATTGCGTAACTGAATAGAAATTTCATAGAGCCCGATATAAAGATAAATAAATTCGTAAAATTTTTCCACCTCGGAATCTAACGTATCGATTCCAGAAACCCGTTAAACACTTACTCGACGTCGCATAAGCGGGCCGCATAGTCGAACGGGTTTCTGGCGCACGTAATATCATCTCATATCGCCGACAGAACGTCCTTTCCGCGCGATGCACACTTCAAACATCAGACTATCGCTATTGACTAAATTGCAAATGACTTATCCAAACATATCAAAGCTCCCCGAGCTAATCAGAATTTCCAGATCGGATCGATTAATGCCGAGATAACCGAATCTGCTGGCTGAACGGATGCGCCAGCCACGGGTCGTGGTTGGCACGACTATTTTGTGACTCGGTCAATGCGAAACTCGGGGCACGTAGAACCACCCGGAAGTCTCGGTACCCACAATAATGGGTAGCTGCCGCTGGAGACCCGGTGGCGCGCGGAGACGACGCATTCTGCGTCGTCGTAATGTGTACCGCTCATTAGCAAGTGTTTCAACTTTCGTCAAGTTTCGCTGCTTCGTGCTTGTGTGCGCACGCTGCCCGCCTTAGTTCCGACGGTCTAACTGCTCTCTATCTTTCCCGCCAACTGCACATGACGACCGTTGTACGCGGTTGTTGCGTCGTTATAACCGCTGGAGTTCGGTTGAACTGCCGGAGGAGGCCACCAGCGTTATTGGTGCTCGTAAAGCACGCGAATCCCGTGCGAAGCTTCGTACCATCGGTGACAGTAAATTATAATTAACGGCGGCGCAACTTTTACCGGTGTTGCACTGTAACATCGACGTTTTTAATCCATCGATCTACCTGTTCATGCGCTATCCTCGCTGTGTAGTGTCTGTTAATTTCATAGGAGTATTAATCCTTTAGTGTTCGAGTTATTATTTATGTAAGGAAAAATATTTTTCGAAGATCGCGAATGCCGTTTAAATGGCAGTCGCGTGCTTTCGAAAAGAATTTCGTAAATTCTTGGCATTCTTTTTAGTCAAGCTCTCGATTGACGTGTTAGGATAGTTCGATCAGGGTACAATTTAATCGCCGCGAAACGGCGTTGTCGTACCACATCGGAAAAACGGCAGCGGGCACATATAGCCGTGCATCCGCGGTCAATCTACACGCCAAAAAAAAAAAGTGCAAGCGGGAAATGTGCGAGGGAAGAGTGGTATACGCGGCGAGGGCGGGGAGGGAGGACGCGCGTTTACCATCGCCGGCAATTTGCGCGCCGCGCCGAGCCGAGCCTACGGCACCCGCGAGCATTCATTTCGAAGCTTTCGCCGGAAATCGTACGCATTTTTGTTTTAATTCACGGCATCGTCGCCATCCGATCCAATGTTTATATTGCTCCCTCCCAATGAAATCCCTGGAGGCGCGGTATCTACACGCATGGCGAACGCCATGTGTACCTGCAGTTCACAGCGACAAGTACGTGCGTGCGTGCGTGCGCGTGTAAACGTGCGTATATGCGGGAGGAGCCACGCAGAACCGCGCGGAAGTTTGCACAGTCCCCGACAAACATTGTAATCCGGTAACACTCCGACTGCGAGGATTGTCCCATGACCGTAGCGACGCGACGGCCGACGGTCGGAGAGAGGAACGAAAAGCGGTAGAATGAGGGAAACACACGGGCTTGTGTGTGCATACAGATACGTTATATACGGCGCGGCGCGCGTAGCAGCGCTGAGCGCACATATATACGCATGGTACCCGACGGGGGGGAAGGGGAGTAAGAATTGATAGGCGTGCCATGTGATACTCTTTCCATCGAACGTCAGGCAATTTACGGGCGCGAGTCCCAGAACTCGTACGGAAGTTCGGGGACTCGTAAATTCAGAAAATTTGCGCGAATGTAAAGTATCGCAGGAATCGAGTTCTGTAGCTGCTTTTAGTCGCGAGCACGGACAATTTGATGATACTTCAACGAGGCCTTCAACGAGAAGCGGCGAAGAGATAAATTAATAAGTTACGATACGGCTGAGGGAGAATGTGCATATCGTGAGATTTCATACACTAAACCATTATGCGGATAACAATGGACTCATTTTCTGGTCGCTGGGTCGAGAGGGCGGGATAGAGGATAGGTCGCGTCGTAGTTGGCATTTCGTATTCATTGACTGCGCGATGAAGGAGCGCTGAATGGGGCAAAGTAGGTGGCGAACGCTAATGGCAGGTGAGGGATTACAAGCGAGTTAATCTGGTAGCGAGCTCCTACGGGCATAGCGCGGCACTCGGCGCGGAGATGTTTCGCTTAGTTCCGTCCGGGCGTTAAGGGTTCTGAATTGGTCGATTCGTCGCGAAGGGCGGCTGCTCGGCTGCAGATAGGGGCGCGAACTCGCGGAGAAGTTGAAGTGCGAACTTGCGTCCGCGCGAAACTCGGCGGAACTTGCTCGCTACGTAGAATGACGCTCGTAGAGATGCATTAAACGCATTGCGGCTCGGAAGGGGGACGGAAACTCGAAGTTTATACGAACAACGTCGCGGAAATCATTGGAAATCATAATTTAAACGGCTGCAGTAAAGCGGATATTTATGTCCGCGTCGTTTGCAAGTTTAATACTGCAGAAAAGTGTCTCTTCCTTTTTTTATGTGTATAGACTGAGATAGAGGATGCTCGTGATTTTCCAAGCAGCGAGTTCTACTCTTCATTGAAATAGAAGCAATTAGTGCATAAAATTATACTTGTATTTGCGTGTGCGATACATTAAAATGATAGACTGAGAAAAGAGATGATTTTTTTTCCAATTTGCGATATTTCCGTTGCGGCATTGAATTAGACACGCAGCGTTTTGAATGAAGGGATTAAGTTTCAATCTCTGGGAAGATATCCCGGAAACTGTTACATGTGCTGGTTTTGAAATGGACGCATTTCTTGAACGAGTCTGATTATTCTCTCCTCGAGGGCGAAACGAGATCCCGATCTGTTCTCAGATCCCGGACGAATGACATTTTTCACGATTTGCCCCGCGGAAGGGGCTAACTAAAATAGGGTCAGGCCCTTAACAAATCCACGGACTAGGACAGGCAGAGGGGAGGGGGGGGGGAAGAGTCGTCATTATAACGGCGGTTCCAGCGACACACTGACGTAACGACGTCATCAACGGCGTTTAGGGCGTACAAGGAACGTCGGTTGCCGGAACGAACAGAGCGGGGTGGTTTTAGAGTGCGGTTTCCAGTTCCCTCGGACCGGGGAGGAACTGACTAGCCTGACGCGCGAAACGAATGGCCCGTCGTAATCGCGGCCCCTAAACGCCCGACATTTGTTATCTTTAAACCAGTTGCGCGGGGAGAAGCAGGCGGAACGACGGTACGACGGGTGGGTGGAACTTCGGCGGGGATGACGGCAGAATGGTGTACGTTCGGGTCAGGATTGGAAGGGAGAAAAGGGACCGGTAAGATAGATTAGCGGAATGATTAGCGACAGCTAATGGGGCTCGGTGTTACGTGGTTGGCTCACCCACTAATACCAACTCCGACTGCAGGGTCGATGAGGTCAGATTGCGAGACGACACAATTAATTTTTATTCCGCTCAGAAGAACAAGAAAATCATCGCTGGACATTGTGTAGTGATAAGGAGAAAAGACCTAACCCGAGGAGAACAAAGAAAGACCGACATTCATAAGTGAATGATGAGTTAAAGGGATAGGTACATGTGCTATCTCGATCTCTCAAAATTTTCTTTTTACACTTCTAGTCGTGCTAATGCATTCTATTTTTTCCTATTTTTTCTGTTCATTTTTCATTAAGATTATTATGTTAGCGCGGACACAATTCTCGCAGAAAAAGTTCTTTCTCCATAATCGTTTTCAGGATATGACAATCGTTAAAATTGCAATGAGACTTTGCTCGCTCGTTGCCATTATGCTGAAATCGCATCGTTTCGCATTGACAGGTCTCTATCACGATTTGAACCTGAAACGCACACGTTTCCCCGTCAATGATGACCTACTTCCTTATCGTGTCTGCGTCTTATCGGTCTCGGCGTCTTCCGCGGCGTTAACGGGACTCGCGCGCGTTGACAAGTTCGCTATCAACAACAGGCGTCGGGAGATCACGAATCCCTCGTCGTGTAGCTTGCAGCCGTACACGTATTATCGAGTGCCGAGTACGAGGCGTGCTCGCGTCGGGCTTGCATCGATAATTAGTTTGCCGGAGATTTCCGCCTAATTTATGTCCACGCCAGACCGTGGACCCCCCTCCGTCCGCCGCTCTCCCCGCCAATCCCGCGGTGTCGAAACACGTCGGAGAACAAGGCGGATATCGCGTGCTCCGTTCTACAATGTGCATCGAAGCATGCATTGTAAGTTATCGCGCATTTCTCATGTCGCGAACTTGGAGGATTGGGAATGGTGAAAAGCATAATTCATATGTGTGTTAGCTTACAATTAGAATATTATTAGTGTCATTATTTATACAAATGAACTTTCTCGAAATAGATTCTGGTAACAAAGATAATTTCAATGTAGGTACACGGAAAGAACAATTTTACTGAATTCAGATCTGAAAATAATTTTTGTTCAATAATCAAAATAATTTTGTGCGAAAGTCAAAATGATTGCTAGAATATTAAAACGTTTTACAGCAATGCTTATCAGTTTTAACATTCCAACAAATTATTTTAATAAGTCAACAAAAAATTATTTTCAGATCTTTTTCAGATGTTTTTAGCAAAATTTTTGCTAAATGATCTTTCAACAAAATCGTTCTTTCTGTGTAGATCTACATAGAATAGATAAATTTACGAAACAATTGTAGCTCTGTTGTCCATATTTATATTTTTACATATTTACGACAAAAAAAAGCGTTCGATCTTCTTTTAAAAAATTCTGTTACCTCTTCTTTCACGTTTCACAGTTTCTCTCGATTAATCAAACGAAGTACTTATATGTATACGGCCATATAAGCGTATGGGGATAGTGCATTTTCCAGCGGGTAGTCCCCTCGTTATCCCGTAATATGTTTATATCCTTTTACCCTTTCTGCGATGCCACAGGCCGTCATTAGAGATGCGCTCTACGAGCAAGGAGAACCCTGGGTATCTCCTTGCTTCTCCGCCCCTAGATCGGCGTCCTGAAAGCCTCGTTTCCCCCGCGGAACATCCAGATTATGGGTTTATTATAAAAGCCATATCCACGTCGCACTTTACCCAGCTGGGTCGTTCCAACCTGACCTGCGACACGTCCGCGATAACATGTCGCACCGGCGATGGCGTTCTCTACGAGTTTTCTTACGTACAACTTGCCAGATGGCCCACTATAAACGAATCAACGCCGCATAATTTTATTCACAGATATTGTTTTTCTCGATCTTTATATTCGTTCTTTAAAGATTTTTTTATCCAACGTGGAAATGATTTATCTGATCTGCAAGGAACTCTCTGTAGGTTTAAAATTGCTTCCGTAAATTTTTTTTTAAAGATGCGATGTTAAGGCAATAGAATGAGAAAAAAGTAAATCGACTGAGATCTGCGGAATTGACAAACCTGCAGTTAACTTGGGTAAGCACCTAAAATTGCATTCGCGCGTTTATGTAACGTAAAAGCATCGATCGGCTTGTTTAGTCAAATCGCGTTGCAATTAATTCTGTCGCGATGCGAACGCGATCTAGTAGGGTCTGATCGGTCGAAGGGTGTAACTATTAAATTGGTATTTCATCCAGTTACACGATTGCGGGCAGCCCCGTTCTGTAATTAACGAACTTTGATATTGACCGACATACCGCGAGCAGTGCACCGGCGGCGTGCACGACATGTGCGAGCCTGTGCGATCTGCATAAAAGGGCCAACTGCAATTTGACGAAACGTACTCGCCGTTATTGATTAGGACGAGATATTCATTGCAGGCTTGAAGGTAAGATGAATACTGCCGATCTTGTAGAATCTACACTACTAGTGAATTTAATTTGATCTTGCCGATGAGATCCTGCGTCATTTTATAAAAGATCAACGTTAAATGGAGATGTAGTATTTTTTTCGAAATCTCGCATATGAATTTACGAAATTATACGCTCATCGTATGTCATAATTTTTTGTATTGAAACGTTGAAATATTACATCATTCTTTAGTCTTTCGACTATTTACCGCCCCACTTACAATTAGAGTACTGAGAAGTTGATAGAACAATTCATAAAAACGTTCTCGGCAGTTGTTGGGTCGATAATTATTGCCGGAATTATTCACGGGAAATGAGATAGGGCGGGGCAGAATCGGGATGGCAGAATCGTGTGGCGAGGGGATGAAATTTATATATATATATATATATATATGTATATATATGTATATGTATATATAAGATTGAACAAACTTAGAGAAAGAGAGAGAGAAATCAGGTCTCTGCAGCAAACAAAAGGACAGAGTGCTCGTTGACTTTGGTATAAGCAAAAAAATAAATTGGACGACATTCGCCAAGGGCTGGTTCTCAAAAATCGAGGGAAGAGCGCGACCGAAGTGGCGACAGCGACCATTTGTGTCTCTTTTCTTCCTTGCTAGTTCCTTTTTGGTGCTCTTGCTTGCTCATCTGAAGTAGAGATATGGAAATGAAAGGTGGGAAGAGTTCATAACGCAGTCGTTGCATCGCAAAAATGTCGATAGTTCACGGTACGTAATTCCAATGAAATCGTCTTGTATCCAATATTTGTATAAAATTGTAGATATTCTTCATGCATAGGTATACAAAAGAATTTATTTAATATAACATAATTTAATAAAATTATCGAAATTAACAGTTCGATATGGTCGATAATTTCTGCAGTAATTTCTGCGGCACGCTCGCAATACTTTTCCTTCCACCGAAACCCGTGTTTCATCATCGCCTCAAAGGATTCTTGTTCCTGAGAGAGGGAAAGCTAAGGAGGGCGCAAATGAATTCATTAATATACTATTTCCGGACGCATCTCTGGGTCTCTTCTTCGTTCATCGGACCAGTCGTTGATGTAACCCTTCTCGTTCTTCCCCGCCATTCTCCTCCACCTTCCGGAGCTTCGATTGGATTTTATAGAGCGGCTGTTAATTATTCTCCTACGACCCCCTTTCCGCCGCCCACGCTTCTCATAACCTCCACACCTTAGAAATATTAATTTCTCAATTTCCTCTGAATCGTTACGGTACTCTCTTCGTCGGAACCAGCCTTAATTGCCGCGATTAAATTAGACATCGACGGCTCGGGTAGAAAAGGAAGAAAACCAGGAACTCGGCAAGAACGTAACGAGTGACTCGCCTGAAAATTAGACCGATTGAGTTAGATAGTGAATTGTCATCGAATTGATGTTAGAGGTAGCTAATTTGAGAATTACCGTTTACGTTAATAATATTGAAGTAACAAAAAAGAAATTAGAACTGTACATAAAACATAATTACACAAATTAACAATTATTTGAATAAAAATAAAAGTATGTAATAAATATTGTATAATATTTTATGTTAGTCTATAATTAAAATTTACATACATATAAAAGTATAATAGAAAAAGGTACTAATATCACAATATCATATTAATGAAAGATGAACGCAATCTATTCTCAGGCTTGACTTTTTGAATCCTTCGCAGTCACAGATATTGTCCTGGTAGCATAAAAAAAAATCGATTGTCCCGAACAGCGCATGGTGGCCGAGCGAATTTAAACATCTCGCGCAGTATATTCTTGCCGCGTTTCACGCGCTTGCACTTTTTAGCGGGCTTACTTTTGCGAACGTTGCTGCGTTATCTGCGAAAAGGCGATCTCTCGCCAGTGGTTTTGGGGTTTTCCTGTGGCGAGGAGTGCAAAAATCCGATTAGCGGAGAGCACCTCGAGCATGGCGGTTATAAGGGGTGTGTGCACATCCGGGCCGGAAAGGGCGGGTGCGTGTTAGCGGCTAGAATGGATGTGGTATAATTCACCTGGCCTCCCAGCCGTCCGCGCGCCGCGTTTCCCGAACTTCGGCGTAGAAGCGGCGAGTGCGCACGAGGCCCTCACGGCAAAAGTGTGCCATTAATTTTATACAAATATTGGATTCACGCGACGTGCCTCCGCGTATTCCGGGTATTCCTTTCTTTTTCTCGCGTATACGCGCGTCACTGATCATCTTTTCCCCTTTTCTTCTCTCTGTCCGCGACCATTTCTCGGGCGCACGCTTACTTCTGGAGGTGACGATCGATAATGCCCTTATCAGACGGCGTGTGAGAGTCTTGCATCGCTTGCCTCGTAATGGCCGGAGGTCGATAAAATGGCATACCGCTGGGATATTGGTGGTTTAATAATTAATAGAATGGGATCTCAGGCGCGATGCAGGAAACTTTTTCGCCGATGTCCAAATCGCGCGCACAGAAGATCGAGAATAATTGATTCGCACGTAAAAATAGCATTACGCAAATGCACAACTCTTTTCGATTATTATATAATATCTGTTAAAGTGTAGTGGTGTATCAGTGAAATTAATGATCGGTTGAAATAAATACCGATGATATTAATAAAAACTAATCTTATTTTACGGTATTTCCCTTCTATTTAAAGAAAAAGAAGAATGATGGAAGCTCGTTTGTTTTTTCACAAAAAAGGAAGTAAACGCGGTTTCTTGGCTCTCAAAGGGATGATCCGGTTGAAAATAGGGTAGGAAAATAAGAAATCAGAGATGTTCGATTTTATTTGGTATCAGTTGCTTCCTATTTTCTTTTTCAACCTGTTCAGAAGCAAGTAAATAATGTTGCCGCAGGCCAGTTGATAACGGCCACGAGAGCCGTTTGTCTTTCCATGGATGCGCAGCATAAAGCGAGTAGTTACCGTTACAAACGTACTTGCTCTCATTTCACAAAATTACTTCCTTTCGATTACCTCACTTACTGTCTGCTCGTCTTTGACTACGCTTAGAGACACTGATCTACAAATAGCGCAACGTCGCCAACGCGCGCGGCTCTCTTTAGCTTTCAGTCCGTAATCGCAATAAACACGAGCGGAATAAACATTAAATCGACCAACATCTCTTAACGCTAGTCTGTTATAACGATGATCGCGTGATCCATAATGAGTTTTATCGGCGAATCTCGAATACTTGCGGTCGACGCGATTAAACTTGGCAGTGTGCGAGATAAATCTTCGAGATGTATCTTCATCTTTATCGGATATATTTTTTTATCATCATTGATCCATGTCTTCTTAGCTATTAAGTTCTTATGCTATTATTACGAAGTAATGAGCGAGATTGAAAAACCACGTGGAGACAGTTACGAGTTTCCACTTCTCGCGTTTCATTATCGCGAGATCAAAAGGGGATAGTTCGGGAAAGGTTGGGAATGATTGAAAGGCACGCGACCGATTGCATTCACGTTCGGTTATCTTCTCTTATTCTCACCGCTGCCTAAGGAGGGGGACGGACGGTCCACCGCGACAGGAATACGAAGAAAGCGGCGTTCCCGGATGACGAAGGTTATGCGAAGGGGAATGAGAATCCTGCCGTGGTATTAGCTAGGGAATTTTCTATTTCAGATTCCGCGAATCCATTTTATCTTAAACTTCGTAATTCCATACCGCCCGCTACCCGCCCTCACCCCGTGCACCTTCGAGGCACGAAGGAATTCACCCTCGCGACTTTTCTACCCCGCTGGGTATTCCCTGCCCTCGACCTGCCTTCGTCGGCCGTCTTCGTTCCTCACAACGGGAGGTGGGAGAGAGGGGAGGGGGGGAGGAGTGGATGGACATTTTTATATTTTCCAGCGGGCAGAGCGGGAACGGGCCGCTGCGCCGCCGCCGCCAACCCGGATTTTCCGCCCCCGTGATATTGGACAGCAAAAGTTAAAATCGTCCGTATACTTCCGTGCACGCGCGAGCGAAGTAAAACGGCTGCTCGTTTATCTCGCGTTTTTTAAATCGCGCGACGCGGAAATACTCTAAAGTTAGAGTGCCACGAGACAGGATAATCGATCGGGAACCTTTCTCGTATTCATGTATAGCATCGATTAATATCAATTTTGATACACACACTCGTTGCAGCGGTTCCAAACAGTTTCCTTTTTAATGCAGTACATATCACATAATAAATCGTATTGGCGGGTATACATAGCGGAAATGTAGCGTGCCGAAAATAAAAAAAAAGTCATTTATCAGATATACATTTATCAGATGTATAAATTTGTCCAAACTTTGCGCGTTAAACATTTTTTCAATATTTTTGCTACAGAGATTTAAAATCATTTTACAGCGTATAAAAATATATTATACGATTTGTACATACAAATCAGAGCTACTCTGATCTGCGTGCATATCGTTCTGCGGTACGAGGCTGGCTCGCCGCGCAAGTGAGACGAATTCGGTACTCCAGGAATGCAAGCAGACGTACGGTCTGCATCTCCGACGGAATAGCTGCGGGCGTCGCTGCATTCTTGCCGCGAGGAAGGCGAGCGGCAGGAAGGCGCGGATAAAAAAGAAATTACGAACGCTTCGGGAAGCGTGAAATCGTTACCTATCTGCACTGCCATTCGATGACGGTGACGGCGACGCGTTGACGGTGCGCGGTTTCCGGTTAGCGACACGGGTGCACACGAGGTAGCGTCAAGGTGTACGGACGGTCGGGCACACGGGAGAATGTACCCGGCATTTACACTTAGATACTCCGCAAACATGCTGAACCTATTAGCCTGTACATTTGCCGCGGCTCCGTCGTCGCCGAGAATTGATATACGCGGATAACAGATGCGATAAACGTGACAGCGATGCGAAAACGCTCGCTCGCAACGTGGCTTTGTTTTAATGTAAATATTAATAATGTTTCATTAATATTATATACTGTATCGCGCGAACGCGTTGTTTTCCCAGTATTCTGCAGCGTTTACATCGTCGAAAATTTCCTTTCCTTCCCGTATACGTTGAACATTAACCTTTTAGGGATTTTTAATCTCACCCTCTGCAATAATAAGTAAAAAGAAACAAAATTAAATTGCTTTATCGAAATGATCGAATTGGAAACGAGAGGAATATTTCCTCAGTCGCATAACAATATCACGATGGTTTCGATTGCTTCCACTAAAGAGCTCGCATCCCTTAGGGGGACTTCAAGATCTCAAGTTTCGGCAACATCCACGTTGGGAAACATTGCCTTAGGTAGTCCACAAACATAGCCGACGTAATGGTCGCTGTATTTACCCTCTCACAGCGCGAGATTAATAACGTGGTTGATGCATATACAATGACGGTACATATGCGTGTGACCTTATCATTGTTATATTATATGATTCCAGTAATTCATACCGGACAGATTTATGTATTGCCTATTACATCCACGAATAATGAGCTGTCTCTCGCGAATAATGAGCTAATTTTTACGGTGACATATATTACATTAATGCTCGTTATCGAGACGAATATGTTAGCGTTGTGAAAAATGCACAGCGTACCGATTTCATAGACTAATAGAAAAGATTATATTGCTTGATTAACAGAGGAGGTAATGTTTGTTATAAATATGCATCAAATTGAGAAAACTCCACTATTATTATTCCAATCCTATATTTATTAATATGATTAATAAATAATTTGCGTATATCATCATGAATGATTAAAATATTAAACGGCTGCTAAAATATATGCGCATATTAAAACGTCGGTATAAATTGTTATGAATAATTTAATAATATAATAATTTTCTCCAATCTCTCTTGGTGGTGAACTTTATTCGTGGAAATCGCGTTTTTGCATTTGTAAAAACTATGAGTTCACGTTACCGGTTTTCCTGGGAAGTCGTTTACGTGCTTATTCGTCCCTCCCGTGTTTATACGTCTTGGCTACGAGCGTTGAGTAATGACCACATTAGACCTCCCCGCAGTTGTTCAATTTTCGCGACGCGTGCTGTCGCATCTTTCTGAACAATTACGTACGGGTCGTACGTGTAAAGGCAAGCCCGTAACACGCGTCTCGCCCTTAAGTCGGGTCACGGCGCGTCCCGCGATAATACATACCCTGGTTGTACAGCTGGCATTAACGCCCCGCCTTTGCGGAAATTAATTTCCGCCGCCGCGTTGTCAAATTTTCACGGGAACGCTACGTGCGTTTGGGAGTCGCGGCGGCGGCTTGCTATCCTTCTTTCCCGCCAGCGTGATCCACCAGCGTGTGTGCGCACCGGATTGCCTGTTACACGGTACACTCTTACGTAACTCCCGCACTGTATCACACATTGCGGGCACCGTCGCATCCCCCTGAGAGGCAAAGTTTACTCTGTTTTTGCGGAAATCCTCCGCGAGAAGACGCATGCGACGCGTATATGCACACAGCGTGCGACCACGTTGAAATTAATTCGAGGTCATAAAAATGTAATAAGCATCGTAACAATTTTACTTCGCGGGGAAAAAAGAACAGAACCGAACGAAACCGAAAGCTATCTTAGCAAGTGTTATTAATTCATTGTTACAGTGTTTCTCTTTTTACTTTACGCGGAAAGAACAATTTTGCTGAGTCCAGATCTGAAAATAATTTTTGTTCAATAATCAAAATAATTTTGTGCGAAAGTCAAAATAATTGCTAAAATATCAAAACGTTATATATATATATATATTGTTTATATATTTTATATATTTTTATATATTATTTATAAGCAATGCTTATCAGTTTTAACATTCCAACAAATTATTTTGATGATTCAACAAAAAATTATTCTTAGATCTGAGATTCTTTTCAGCAAAATTTTTAGACCTTTCAATAAAATAGTTCTTTCCGTGTACATTTGAAATTATGTTTTATTGAAAAATTTTATCACGCTTGTGAATTAACAATAAAATCAATACGTTTGTGACTTTTTAAAATAATAATAACACTTGCTCGATAGATTTAAAATCCTAGTGGTCTCGTACAATGATTCGCGACTACCATTGTCGCAGTTTATTATTGTTAAGGTCGCGACAGGTAGTGTAAACGAACCTTAATTTACTCGGAAACGCACGCGGAAACATCCTCTCCGTTGTGAAGTCCGTAGATGCAGGAGGTGCACGGAACGGGGGATGCTAAACGAGGGGGTGGTGTCATCATCCTCAGTGTGTACAAGACTCGGCAGCGACCCCGACAGAACCTACCTTCCCCCCCCCTCTAACTTCTACCCCCGACGACGTAATTGAATCACGCTACGGACCGTCGAGGCGTAAAACGTGGATTAAATACGATGCATACGTAGAACCGAATCCCGTTCCGGAGGGTTGCGCCGGCTCGCAATGAGAGGATGTCGCCGCTGAATGTTGTGTCTGGTGTATGCATTGCGAGCCCGGAATTTGCCGGTATTCCGATGGACATCTGAATGGCCGGTCTGTTCGCTGCTAATTTGTACACTTGCGACCCTTTTGAGGACTAATCCATGAGGAATTGTGAATCCGGCTAACCAAATCGGTCACCGGCGAATCCGATAACCCTTCAACACGGACCTCAACGGAAGCTCATTGAAATTTGCAACGCGCAAACTAGAACGGAAGCACGGACAGAGGGATCGGTTTTAGAGCTCTGCTTCTCTGAAATCTATTTATAAACGTAAACGCGTCTGTTTTTAGCCCCATCGTCCTTTGGTTGCGCGCGCGCGTCTCGTTTATCTTTCACCAGGGACGCTGTACCGTGATTACGTGACGCTGTATGCGATCACGCGTGTTTTCGGCCTGACAGACGACACAAACTGAAACGGTGCGACGCGCGCAATTTCTCCCGAGCTGCCGGGGACTTATCGTCAGATCGCTCGTCGCCGTTCGGTTCCGCGATACGTTGCTCATCCTGTTTCCCCTTCGCTTTCTGGACGCCTCAATTTCGTTAAACCACGTCGTATCCCGGCGAAAGCGGAGGATAACGGTGATTGCGGAAAGGAAGCCGATAGGAAATTATGGACGGGAGAGACAGAGAGAGTCGCGCGCGCGCGACAGAGCGGCAGCAAGGAAACTTGATGAAAGGATAGAATCCAGGTTCGGTTGTGCAAATCGAATCGCTCTTTTACTGCATTTGAGCTTTAGCGTTTCCCTTTGTCACTCGACATGATACACTCAAGAGTTTTTTTTTTATGATTCTCATTTCTCCGATTTCTCTTGCTTTATCAAGTGTGCTTTACTTAAGTTCGTCGATTCCGCTTTCAAATTAATTTCTGAAGCTACCGTATTCGGAAAAGAGCCAAAATAAGTAGGTACATTACGATGTATAAAAAAAAGGATTCTATCTATAAATTTTTAATTTTATTCAACAATTAATAATAATAATTATATCTAATAAAAGTTGAGAAATTTCTTGTAGTTATAGTAAAATTCAACGTAATTTTGGAAATCTAAAAATTGATTATTATCTCGATTATTATAATCCAGGAAACTTTTATGCGGCAACGGGATATCTTCACCTGAAGATGTTTGCAAAATTTATGAATGTCGGTACTATTTTTGGAGAATTCCAAGGATGAAAGAAAAACCATCAATCTCAGAGTTCTACTTTCGCTCCGCGGTATTATACAGAGTAGCGACGGCCGCGGAGCAACTCGAGGACGAGAATCTCTCCGTCCGATGCCGTTTATGAGCGAACTGTTCTCAAACTGTTTTTGTAAGAAAGATAAATAGGTGCTTTTGATAAAACTCAACTGACGCACCCGGGCCCGAAGCATTGAATTTCATTATCGTGCGAGTCCTGATTTATCGCCCGCGCCCGCTTTACTCGCGAACGACTCGTCCTCTCTTCCCCCGCTCGACGATCCATTTTACAAAACTCGATAACAAATCGCGGACAGTTTGCGTATCTCGAAGAATCCACGCAATCAGCGAGGTCGAAGTGTCGATTCCGCTCGCAGCGATAAAGATCGCCGTTTTCGAGAATGGTGTTGTATTTTTCAGGCTGTGGTCACCAGGCTTTTCGGATTTCCGTCGCGCTTTTTTTGCCGTTTCCAAAATTTCAGACCGCGGTCGGCCAGTCAGATGCAATCGCCGAGAGAGCCGGGGATGCATTCGCGCGCGTTGAATAATCAAACGAAAAAATTGGCTTGCCGTAAATGTCCGTGGGATACCCCATCGCCATCCACCCAGCGTGAAACTTTCCCTTCCCACCACCCCTCTCCCTTCCCCTCCCATTCTCCGCATCTTTCCGACGTTCTCCCATGGCCTGTCATAAAACTTTCATAACTTTCGGTATTTCCACGAGCGATCTTTTGCCAGTCCGCTCATGCGAGTCGCTGGATACGGCTCTCCTCTTCCCGTCGTTTCCCTTAAGTAAGGGAACGATGGGAGGATGAACGGGACGTGTCAGGGATAAAAATATCTTGCGGTTAACTCCTTGAGGCAACTTCGACGCGACCAACTTCGACGTATTCATAATTTGAATATTACTTTTTACCGAACCTGGCCGCGTATCGTCCAAATTGGTTTTTAATTAACATCGCACGAAAATTAGAATATAAAATTGGACGAGATTGGAAAGGTGTGTGTGAGTGTTCAAGTTAGAAATTGTGAACGAACGATTCGCGCGTTATATTTTTATTATCGATTATATTGGGAGTTTGATAAATCGCTATTTTTTTTATATATGCAATATCATCCGATTAAAATTTTGAGATATCACAGACGTCGTATTGTCTACATTTACTATTGTCACGTTATCAATACCGAGTTTTTTTTTCCGAATATTTATCTTTGTCGCGGGAGAGAACGCGAAGGCGTGGGACGAAACAGGCAGTCTGGCGTGTGCGAATCGTCACTGGCTGAGTGGTTCATAAATTCGCAAATAGCTGCTAACAATTCATGCCATTCAATGTGGCGACGCAGGGCACCGGTAATCATTTCAAATGCACCGGCTGCTGCGCCGGTTGGTTGTACCGCTCGGTCGTGTCCGGGCAAACATTCCCGGCTAAACGATCGTCACACCGAATTCAACAATGACGTTCCGATCAGCGGCGACGCTAAAAATGTTGGCGTTTGTATCACGCGCAGAATGCGTCGCTCGAATGTTCACTTTATACGATCGGAATATTAAAAATGTTACTGGGGTGTGATTAAATCGGAATGCATTGATGAAATATTTATCGTGTTTTATTGATTAATATACGCGTTTTTCGTGCGATGGCAAACATCAGGAAGGGGGGAGGGAAAAAGGAAATGGAAACGTATTGTTCTACGGAGTCGCGAAACGGATGAAAGGTGACCCATACCGACAAAGCGCAAAGTTGGATCGAACAGACGTGGTATATGGTTTCTGTCGTTACTGTTGCAACTGCCGTAATACCTCTTACAGCAGCAGCCGTCGCTCTCGCAGCCCATTAAATAACTTCGTGTCTCGAATATCGAAATGGAGCTGCGGGAACGAGCAGAACGATCGTTTCGATCGCGTATGCCGTATATACAGCAAGAAATCATAGTTCACACTGGATCGTCGTTAGAGATATTCGTTTTTTTACAACTCCATGGCGATAAATCTCGGAATAGATTATATATAACTTACGTCAGACTCTCTTTTCGAAGAGCATTGCACGTAGGGTAATTCTTTAAGTTCCCGTTATTAAACTTCTCTGCTGATATTATATATATATCTATGTAGTTACTATTATATTATCATTTACATGCTAATAATTTCATATCTAAGAAATAATAAAGAAACGTGGTAAATTAAATTGTCGCAAAACTTTTTTACGAGGTAATATTTTAGAACTTTTATTTCCACGCGCGTGCGCGCCTACCTATTTTCATTTCATTATCAAGCCGAAATGAGTCGCGCCGTTCCATTGTTAAACCGAATTTCTCCGCTGATTGTGAAAATACAGAGGGCGGTTAATAACTCCGAAAGATCTCATTTCGTCGAATTAATTTTGTATAACCGGCGTGCGCCACTTATTCCTGTAAAACTCCGGCTCTTTACGCGAATACTGTACAAAAAAAAAACACGCCGGCTCATTCATTGCTTAATTAGCGCTCTTTTTATTTCGCGACATAGCTTACCGTTACCCTTAATCTCGAGGGATAATATCTCGAGGGTCGACTTTTAAAGTGTGTATTTAAGCACGGTGCGTTCTACCGAATTAAACGTTATTCCGCTATTTAGCGATTGCGATTGATTGCCGAACTACGTCTCGAACGTGCTTCCCCTAGGTTTCATAGTAACCTACCATTGCGGATGGAAATTCAATTCCACTCGTGACTACGTAGCCGGTGTAGTCTCATGGATGGGATAACTTAAAAGTTATCCGGCACTGACCGCGAGACGAGGAGCGACGGGTTGCAATCGGATAATTGGCGATTTACTGTAGTAATTACCAAAATTACTGCACCGCATAATGACGGTAATTATTGCCGTAATTCGCGGTAATTGCCGCGGCAATTACTGGGCTGAAAATCTGAAGACCGGCGGAAAGGCCGGCAGGTGGTTGCGTCGGTGACGATCGCCATTCCTCCCCCTTCGGCCTGGATTTCGTCCCGCCTCCGCCTATTGATTTTGATGGAAGAAAACGGGCGAGATATTATCGCTCTTATGCCCAAGGTCAGCTTCAACAGATGTTGCTTCCCGTGACTGGTTTCGCATTTTTATGCAATACCTTAGAAGTTTAATAAGTGATCGCCAATATAAAAATTTGTCTTGCACTCTTACATAAATATTCTACCATTATAAATATTCTAACCATTATTATTTAATTACAGGTCTAAGCCACGAGGGGAAACTGGTACTTTCGGCGAATGGTGAGTTACTCATTAATTTACAAGTTTATGTGTAAGATGAAAAATCAGAAAAAGCTGTTGTTTTTGGCCATTCGATCTTCAATGTGTTTCTCGTGTTTTCAAATTCGATGAATAAGATAGAGACGACTCTTGATAGCTGACGACAGGTCTTGAGGTAGAAATGGCGAGATATTCACAATCAGACGTGATATTCAAACGCGTCCTCCGCGCCTCTCAGGGGAATTGAAATCCGCCGTTTCTTTTCTCTTGCTAATGACTCGCGAAAAATTTCAATGCGTCTCAACGGCTCGCCTTTTCATGTCGAATAATAAATGACGGCCGACGCCATCGAGAGGTTAGGTCTCGACACGACGCCCCGCTGTCGAGACGCCGCCGAATGAGGACGCTAGGTAAGCTATCTAAATACGTTGGTCGCTTCTGGCAACCGGAATGATTTTGTATTCATCATCTTTTGAAAAATACTGCTTCTCAAGCACTATGATGCTCGGGCTAACGCGACCAGATAGTCGGAGGACATGCGTCAAAGTTGCAGGGAAAATTTATCATGGGAATGACGTATAATTCTTTTCTTCACTCACAACCTATTTAGTTTCCCTGGTTGCGCAATGACAAATGGATGAGCTTAAACGAAAATAATCTAGCTCGCTCGATATAATTTATAATTTATACTTAACAGCCGCGAAATCACAGGAATTTGTAATATCTATTTTGACATATTCCTTTCAATTTACAAAATTAATATATACATTAATTTTGTAAAGAAATATATATCTATATATATATATCTATATATATATACATATTAAAAAAAACTATTACTCTTCGTTTGCTTCCTTTGCACGTTGCATATATCAAACGTTCTCTTACAAGACGTGGGTGCGTAAGATAGACGAAGCTATGTATGTTGAGAAATAGAGATCGATGGCATAATATTTATTTTAAGTTTGGGGAATATCTACCTACGGAAAGCGGGATATATGTGGGGTAGAATGGCGCCATCGACGACGTATTCGTGAGCCATCGGCGTCTTCCTACGAGACGGATTGCCGTCCTGGGATCACGCCATTGGATGGCACCCGCAAACTTGCCTTTCTGTCTGTATCGATTTTCGAGAGCTAATAAAGTTTGTATAGGTGCAAAAGTTGCGAAAGCCCATGACCGGCCGTTTTCCCCGTTCTCTCGCTCGAACTTTCTAAACTCCAGACGCCCCGCGCATGATCCGTGAATGAATTTGGATCAGTGGTTAATTTTTCGACTTCATCCCGCGTGGCGAATGAATAGGGATCCGACGTTATTTTATTAACAGCCAACGAATGGTACGATGGTACGAGAGTTCGCGGCAACGAAGTCGCGACTTGTGCGTTTTAATGAAAGCCATTGTTAGCCCCCGTTTTCAACTTCAAGTTCGAAAATTCTGCGCGCGCGAATTCGCAACTGCTTGAATTTAAAGCAGCGCGTAACATTTTCCAGAAACGAACTCGTTGTTATTAGTTACATGTTCTTTCGCTAATTAGATGCGTCTCTCTATACCATCGAATATCCACGAAAACACCGTTTCGTTTTTTATACTCACGCAGCTTGTGCTGCGTTTAGTTAATGAAGTTTGCCTTATAAAATTTTATACGAATCTTATACCGCGGTTAAATCATTGCACACGCGACTTCGATCGCTTAATTGAACGTAGAACTCCAATTTGTCTGTCAGCCTACAATATTTTTGCCGGCCGTCTATGCGAACGTTACATTCTCCGACTGTCATATAAACGTAATAATGCAATCGCGTCGCGCCGCCACGGCGAATTGTTGTCCGTCGCGACATACGAATTTCATTCGGACGGTTCGCCGCTTTTTTATTACGCGGTCGCGAGTTATTATTCTCATTTCGCGAAGCGGAGAAATGCCGCCTCATGAGCGGAGCTCGAACGACGTCGGCGTTTAATCGTCGCGCATATCGGAACGAGAGGATTACTCGCGTTATTATTTCCCCGCACGACGGCCGCTCGTCGCTTTTGCCCTCTCCGCGCGACTGCGTGGCACGCGTGAGACACATCGGCGAGCGGCATGTGTATCGGAACTCGACGCGCGTTTCGTACGCACGTACACACGCGGCGGCGACCGCGCGCGGGGTCGTGCGGTTTTCTATTAACTCGAGTGCTGCGGCAGCCGTCGGCTTTTCAGCGTGGATTATCCCCGCGCAATCCCCCGTGCCGCGGGGAGTCTGTCGAGTTCCCAGGGCGTTGCAAGCGAGCGAAAACGGGCTATTACGGCGTGCTCGCGGAGGGGTGGAAACGTCGTGAGAGAGAGCTAATGGCTGTGCGCACGGAAATACGCTAAATGAAAACATTGGCATAAGCAGTCGCCAATAATATAAATGGAAGATGCTTCTCCATTACTGGAAAACTCAATCGACATTCCGGAACGTGATTTTCGTTTCCTCTCTTCTGTGGATATTCTCGAGCGAGTATCGAGAGAGTATTCACGCAGGAATAAGAGGGGGGAGGGGGAGGAGGGTGTTCATTGGTTGCGCCGGGCGCTTCGCGAAATGAATTACGAAGAGATTTCTCCGGACGATCCTCCCCGCTTTAAAAACGGATGGATATGACGCGTGGGTGATTAAATTCCTCTCTAATTGTGTTTTCTTCGTTCACGTATACACGAGATAAAAATTATTATTCTCGCAACGTGATTACCAATTAGCGCTAATAAGGTTTTGCGTGCAGCGCAAAAGGCGATATAGCCGCTGCAGGATTAACAGAGAGAATTATCCCGACTGTATTGCTATATAGAGATACCATTATTTCGCGAAGACGCAACGTGAGAGAGAGAAAGAGACAGAGAGAGAGAGAGTGAGGAGAGGGGGGGGGGAAGGTGGACGGCCGAAGTGAACCTCGCACGTTTAGGGCCTCGTAAAATTCTCGCTTCGAATCCGGTGAAATTCCGTTCGCATTAGAAAATAGTTGGCGCGTTTATTACCTTCATTTCCTCATTTGCGAGGTTACGTCTTTTCCTTGCTCAATGACGGTGTTATTAAATTCCTTTTCAATAGTTCGCTTTTGGCGCGTGAATGAACATTATTCATTGAAGATTTATTCCGCACTCCCATTGAGATGCACTGTTGCACGTTTATCGATTCCCGACAATAGAGCGAAACCGGACTTGTTTGAGTTTATAGGTTCAAAATAATAGTCTCGAAACGCATAATAGGCGTAGCCGCGCTATTTATAGATGCGTTACACATTTGCGCGTTTTATACAAATACGTAAACAATAACGCGGAACTGCACCGGGCCAGTTCCGCGCGAGAGATGTGCGCCATGCGGAACCATTTTTTACGTAGGCAATGTCGGAAAAACTGTTCGGCGGAATTCTTTATACAAAATATTGCTCAATAGATCGAGCGCCCGTAATGCCAGGAATAACCATAAGAGTTGACAAATGGTTGCAACCGCAATTTATCAATATCAAGAGTGGACAAACTTTTATCGGGCTTGTTGGTGCGTTCGATCGCGTCCAACGAATAAATGCCGAAAATGTCGGTGGATATACGGCGATAGGCGATACGATTCGAAATGTGCTTTGCTGGATGATTTTACGAATGGGGGGGGGGCGGTGAAGAGGGAGGAGGGGAGGGACGGAAGCGCGGAAACTTTTCTCGAGCGATTCGTGAAAGGGGATTCATAAATGACGTGGCGCAACCTCGAAAGGTTACGGGCAGGCGAGGTGTATATACGTATAGAAATCATGTCAAAAGTAATGGTCGGCGTCTGTCAAGCGGCGACGGTGTCGAACGTCGCGCGTTTCAAACGAACGGATTGAATAAACGGCGACGACCAACGTCGTCGTCGCCCGTGATTTTAAGCATCGCGTCGGCGCGCATATTTGTGACAATACACACCGTCTATACGTTACCGCCGTTGCCGATCTCGCGCGAAGCGTTTCGGGAAAACGAAAGAAAAATAAGTGAAAAATAAATAATATTTTTCAATTCAGCGATATATATCTATCGCGGGAACGGAAGAGATTTCACGATTTTATAGAATTTTGCTCCTTCGCGGATATTGCGCCAGTACAGCTTGACAAAATAACGAAAGCGATTCGCACTTACTCCTAGAGGCAGACCATACGGCTTCAACTCGCTACTCGTCTATAGCTAAATCACTAGTTAAAAGTTGTTTCGGTCTTAGACTCCAAACTAATGCATACCAATGGTTTAAATAAGTTAATTATAATCATATAGATAATTTATTGTTATCTCGTCGGTTAAAGCATTAAAACACTGATTTTAAAGTTGTCTCTTATATTCTTATTGGCATCGTGTGAGAAAAAGTACTTACAATTCATGCATCTAGCAGTTTAATAATTGACTCCATGCTTGTCTCATAGTAGGGACACAAATCGAGAAGTAACCATACGGAGGTAATGTCAATAGCGTCATTGATCACGCGATTAACGAGCGAAATGAGCATCACAATGATGACAAGAGGATTGGCGGTAACGGTGCGACAACTGCCATACGTGACATAGTCGGCGACACGATCACATGTTTCCCAATACTATAGAGTTGTCGATTTGATGCAATCTATCGCGACATTTCAGTGGTCCTTTTACGTCGATCGTATCACAATTATTAATTGTGATTTAATTATTAAAGGCTATCGTACTGTTATAAAATTGTAACAAGTAATTAATGCAAAACTCTCGATATACTAGCGATAAATTGCCATCGTCTGTGTAACGTGACTCAAATATGCTTTTTGCGTTTAAAAAGAAAACGCTCAATTATGATAGAACGAAACTTTATATTTGGTACATCTCTTCTACATTTAATACGATTATTTCAATGCCGATCGATTCCATCTATGCATTAGCTAGTTGAAGTTTGGAACGTTCCTAGAGCGATTTTTTTTAAATCGATTTTTCCCATTTCTTCGCATAGAGAATATTTTTTTATTTTGTTTTTCTGGTATTTAGAAGTAACATTGTGCAAAAGTAGAAATAGGACAAATTATTTTTAGCGTACCTAGAATTTTTTAAGTGACCGAAAGGGTGGTTTATCGAGCATAAAGGTGCTTTTCGACGCGTGTATTTGATCGAAATATATTTTGTATTGTGGCACTTATGAGTTATATACTCTATGCGAAGCTAGAAATGGGATAAATCATTTTTTAAAAATCGTTCCAGGAACGTTCTACTTCAATCAGCTCTATGCGTTCCATTGTACAATTTATTCGCGTAAAATTATCGCGAATTCACGTGTACGACTGATTGTTAGCTACTGATTTGCGACTATTCGAGATTTTGGTAAGCGCGCGAGTGAAACTTCCACGTGGCGGGAGAGGAACGATTGATTGGTTCCTCTCAAACGTCTCGCGTGTGGGTATGTTTGAGAGTTTCGCGCATACCGAGTAATCTTGATGTGAGTTCTACCGGAAGGAAGCGCCTTGTCCCCGGGGGCACGGAGCACCCGGTTTCCAATTAAGGTCTGATTACAGTAAATACGCCAACGTGACGAGAGCAATGCCGGCGTTCCGGCGGCTGCGAGAGGAAGTCGTTTGAAACGAGAGGAATTGTTAGAAGAGACGTAGTCGCGTGATGCTACGCTTTCGCGCCTTGTTTATTTCGTATGCTTATTCGTGATTATGCTCGACATATCTAAACTTGGCGCTAGTCTACAGGGGCAATTACGTTCAGTCGAATGCGCTATTTAAGCGTCTTTCGATATCAGATTGCGCACGTGATGGAAAAATTGCTCGTGATAATGCATATTTTTATGTGTATTTTTTGCACGAGCATCGAGAGAGAAAAAGAGAGAGAAAGAGAAAGAGAGAACAAGAATTTCTCTGAAATCGTATTACGCGCACGTAGATGAACGTAACTTCATCTTACGCATTCCGTGCGCTATAATGCGTCCATCCTGTAATCCGATTGAACTTTGCATCACGTCGTGCAGCTTTGATTTTCGTTACAAGCCCATTCCCCTTTGATCCCCCTCGAAACAGCGGCGTAACGAACGGATTAACCCAACTTAATGCAAAATTGACAAAGGCGCGAGCTTAAACTATTATCGAGGGCCGCGGGGTATCCGATCTCTTTACCGCTTTATTGCACATTACACATCCAACGCAATATCAATCACATTCTCTCTCTCTCTCTCTCTCTCTCTCGCTCGCTCGCTCTCTCCCTGCAACGATTACCACGGTGCACTCGCGAGCGTGCAATCCCTCGCGTAACAACGTTACAAAGCGATCTGCGACACGAGAGCACGATTCACACGAACATTCGGCATCTACGAGCGAGGCATATTTTCCTGGCGTATATGGGTTAATCGATTTCCGAACAACACCGTACGTATCGTGTGCGCGTCTGTGCTACCGTGTCCCATAACCGGCGCTTTTATTTTCATTTTTATTCCAATCGTCGATGATAAAGTGTATCTCTATCGATGGCGAGACGCGATATACCCAATGCGCGATCCGCCCGCTATCCGTCTAGTCGTTTAATAACTGCTTCTCCTAATTCGCTTTAACAGCCTCAGCTGAGATTTATGACGCGCGGTGCACCAAAAGGAGCATACCGGAAGCTATCGTTGATACATACAACGCGTATAAATGTAACATTGACAAACAGAAGGATCTATGATGGCTGGAATATTTCGCGAGTATACGTTCTATTTTCGTTAGCTCATATTGTATACACATAAATGTCCGCAAGTGATATTTCCAAATTTATTCGTTAATATCGAAATTCAGCCGACGAAAATATAACCGCAGAATTCGAATTTATGGAAACACAGACGAAAATACAACTGCACAATCTGCGAAATTAGCCAGCGTCGCGTGTAACCTAAACGCAGAATGACCAGCATTGTTTCGAGGGGAGAGATCTAATTGTGTCATAACGCGACGTAAAATTGATCTTTGTTGTTTCGGGACTAGTGGTCTCTTCGAAAAATTACGTTACGCATCCCTCTCTTTCATCCTTTCTCCATCATTCTCATTTGCACCTCCAGAATTGATACTCGACGTTGGATCGACGCGAGTAATAACATTTGCATGCGCCACGCGAGCGCTGCGCGTGAACGAGAAAACGTAACTAAATTACAAAGTTTATGCCCCTGCATTTTCCAGGACGCGGGACAAATTGCTACGCCAAAACGTGTTACTGTCGCGAAAGTGAATTAACATTTTTGGACTTTTCTTCTCCCTCAAACTGCAGGATAGCGGTGGCACAACGTTTTGCGGCAGCGATTAACTCAAAGACAGTCCGACAGACGCATTCTGCACGATGTTGTACATTTTTATTTTTCCATTACAACGGCTCGTAATTTTTGTCAAAAACATATTTTTAAATGCGCGCCCTTTTAAAGCCCGCGAGAATTATGTTTTTCTCCCTTTTATTCACAACACTCTTGTTTGATGAAATCATGAATATCAAAATTCTATACGCGCTGTTTTCTCGCCGCAGGGGACGCATTGTATAATTTTCTTCCGTTCGAAAGGCGCGCAAAACCACGTCACGCGAAAATCTATCGCGCCTGGGAATCATCACGTGCGTGTTTCCTCTCGCTAGCGTTTAACCGCGCACGTCGTTTGCATACATCGCCAAAATTGATACCCGGTAGTGCAATTTACGTAGATACATATGCGTATATTCGCTTAACGTCAACTAATGATACTCGCCATGCGCGCACGCACATGTACAATAAACATCAGAAATACAATGCACGTCTACAAGTATACATTTGGTATTATAATCGGTTTAGTATATTTTAGGTTTGATTCGAGATTCACCGATTTTAAATATTTCTCCCTCGCTGTCTCTTTCAGGTGTTATCTAACAATAAGTAAAATCTATCATTTACAGCGATCACGAGCGCGACGTGCGCGCGAGAGACAAGTAACGCAAGTATTTGATTCTAAACTGGTCGTAGAACTCGCTGCATATTCAGAGAAAGTAACAGATAGCATTCCGTATATATTGATATATGGTAATCATATAATCACAATGCATAACGATGTAGGTACAAAGCTCGTAAATATACGATTCGATATCAATTCACGGACCGATCGCAAACAAGTATTAATTAGTCCACGTATATTCACGTGACGAAAAAAAACGATACACATATGTGCACGTAAACACGTAACTGTGGGTAACTATCTGTTCTCGTATTCGTAGTGTCCATATAGACGTCTGCCCATATGGGCATTTCCCTGGACGAGTATTCGCTTGCTATGTGGCTCTACATGTATATTCGCTTAGCGTCAGCTAATGATCCGTGTCTGCATATATACATCAAGTATAATATACACAGAGAAACACACACACACGCACGCGCGCGGGGGAGGTGGAGGAGGGGAGGAGAGGAAGAGAGTACTATGCATTTACCAATGGACCCTGCTGATCTATATCTATCACGCATGATAGTTTCAGCTCTAATACTCGATTCAAAAGCGAATTAATTACGCGTGCGACATTTCTAGCATGTCATGCGTAATTCAATTTAATGTTCAATTTGTGAAATTAATTTCGAAGTAAGTAATAAAATATAAGAGTTCTTGGGTTATATGCACCGCGGAAAAGTTTTCAGGCTACTCAGGAGATCTTAAAAGACGTTCTCCACTTTAACTTTCTTGCCTCAGTTCCTGTTTTCCTAAAGACGCTGTGCCTATTTGCGTAGAGAAAACAGTGGAAAAGTCTGCGTCGCGCTACTCGCCGTGACTTCGCCTTGTGCAAATTTAATGTACGAGCGAGGATAACAAACGACGATTCTTTCCGAGTCCGCCGTTATCACGAGACGGATCCGCGATCGAGTAAGCATGTCCGACGTTGGTGATCGCTTAATTACACATGTAATTATACACATGCGGACACGATACCAATCTCAATATAGGCAGATAAGACGGTGTGGGAAATGTACACGTGGGACGCCAGATAACAGCGTTATAGCTACTGTTCTTGTCGCCTCTCTGATACACGCTGGAGTTCTTGGCAATTTAGGATTCGATTCGAAATTAGCTCGTGCATGAACATTCGCGGTCTCGATATTCCACGTTAATCGTAACTTCAACTGTTTTTCCTGAAGAAATCCAACCCCGCTGGATTTAACAGATCAAATTATCTGACGTTATTTTGGATCTACATTCATAATATTCGTTGTAACATTTTACATACCTTTTCTTCGGCTAAAAAATTTTTTTTTTCTACTCAGAAAGGGTTGGCTTCATTAAAAAAGCATCCCGGAAACTGAATTCATAAACCGTAACATTGCTCAAAATCGTACGTGTTTTTCTCGGTCTAATAAGCCGATTTGTAACACCGTTCCGCGTATATTCCCATGAATATAAACGAATATTGCCGAACTTTGCGAAAACATAGATCTAAAATGGAATTTTGCGACGCGATTCTATAGACGCTATCAAAATTTAATTTCCGGTAGGTAGAAGTGGCGCGCGAGGAACATCGAAAAATTTTCACACACACCCGCACGTGGGAAATTGTCACGTGTGAAGGCGGATGTAGGGCCGTTATTGTCGACCTTGTTATCGCCTCCTTCGAATACGGGAGAGACGCGCACACGACGCGCTTGCGACGGGGATATAATTTATCCCGCTGCAAAATTATCTCGGGACGAACGTCTCTTCACTTCTGTTTCTGAATGATCCAAACCGCGCACGACAGCCGAGGGTTTCCTCCGTCAAAATAATTGGAAATCCGAGCCCGTACGATCGATGCGAGCAGGCGACTGTCATCGTAGTGATACGTTAAAATGAACAGTCCCGTGTATATAAAATCAAGCATACGTCGTCTCGTTTCAATAAAACTCGTAACGAATATTTTAATCGGCTTTGTTAGAATGGCATATTGCAACGCTTTTCGCTCTTCTGTCGGCTAGAAATTTCTTTTTTATATGTTAGCGCTCAATTAAAATGGTTTTGTGATCGTACATCGAAGATCGTACGAAATAAATATGATATCGTGATATTGTTACTGTTATATTTCTTTGATGTGAGCGAACAAATAATGGTGCGCGTGGCCGAGGATATTATAGTTTTACGTCCTGTCAGATAGCGAGCTGCAAATTTACACGACTCCATTAATTATCGACGTACATGACGCATATGTCGCTTTTGCAATCTCGTTAATCTTCAAATGAATTTTGCAATAAGTTATTATTCACACGTTTAGGCTTTAGGAACATTTATCAGGAAATATTTATTCTCCAACTGTGCACATACAAATGTTAAAAAGTTGTTTCGTCATTGGAGTTTTTTTAAACAAAATATTTCCCCTGCAGCGTGAAATCGAATAGAAATGGGACAGCGGGAAAAATGTCAAAAAATGTTGCGGATATAACTCGCACGAAATTCCATACGGAATTTACTTCGGCGGAGTTAGCCGACAAATTATCGGCGATGCCTGACCGCGGAAAATAATGGACGGGTCGTGCGAGCCCAGCCAGTATTGACACTCTGCGTTCATTTACATCGTAATGATGCCAAAGTGTCAGTCCTGTCAGGCGCACGATAACGCGGCGTCGAGGGGCGACGAAAATGTGCACGCCCGGGACGAAATGGGGACAATCGTCGGTGCAGCGGGGATGATGCAGCCTCTTGTGAAAGAGAGAGAAAGAGAGAGAGAGAGAGAGGGGGAGAGAGGAGAGAGAGAGCGAGAGGTGAGGCGAGAGAGGGGCGTGAGGTGGAGAGCGATTTCGCGGTCGGCTAAACAAATTATCGCATTTCGATAACGAGGCCACTCATAAAAGCGACGCGCACCCCGACCAATTCCGAGGCACCACCGCCGAAATCGCCGATAAACCGTCTCGGAATGATGTAAGACGTTTCGCTGACGTTGGTAATAGCGCAGTCGATCGTAACCGGAGTAATTACTCTCCACCAAGAGGAATCGATCGAGCCGCGATTTTATATCGATGAGCTTGTCCTTACAATCGCCAATACTGTTTGCATCCGTAAGCATGAATATTGTTTTATAACTCAATTCTTTCCATCCTATGCGTTTCTTCTTAATGAATTAAAAAGATTTAATTAAATATAATAATAATGTTAGCCGCGAAATATTGGCGAGATCTACGGGATTTACGTAGGATTCTTGTAGCATCGCGCGAATATGAGTTAACGACAAATAATCAGTTTCTCCTTTTAGCATATAAACATTGCTGTTCTAATTAAAAGAGTATTGCTTGCAATGTGCTGTCATCGACGCTGTATAACGCTATCGCGCTCGTTTGTCGTCAGAAACGTTCCTGTGTTGTCGTTTGAGTATTTACGAACGCCCTTAGTATAATTAACGCGTCACTGTGTTGCGTGGGTATTTGAGTAATTAATTGCCTACGGCTAATGCTCCGCGTTCATGAAGGGAGTGACTTGCGTGCTGTCGACGTTGTCAGTATTTAATCGACGTCATGCGTTTCGCTTTATTTACACAGCGAGTTCTTAATTTAGCCGAAAGAATTTTTTTCATAGAGAACAGACTGTTTTAATAATAGTAATTTCCGAGATAATTATACTGCAGCTATCGAGATACACACAGCGGAGATATATAATAAAAATAATTCCTTAACTTCATTAACACTGCGTTAACGTATAATATTATTCTACGTGTAATAACAACGAGAGAAAGAGAGAGAGAAAGAGGTATGTTATTTCGCGATATATATTTATTTATTTTATTCGCCAACGAAATTTAATAACATAGCTGTATGCAGCAGCATAGTAAATATATGTAAATAAGTCCTTTATTATCGCACTCCGTCTCGATAATTACGTGCTAATCGCTAGGAGTAGTCTACATTTAATTCCGCGCTAATCCACGGTATATTCATTACCGAATGGTATTGTCTAATCCTTTATTAACGCTAATCTCTGAATGAATTAATGCGTTCCGAATGATTTATTAACGCTCACGCTAATCGCCACTAACACACCGGGGCAAGTACATTCGTTAATATTCGAACGTTCACGAGTACCGCGGCTATAATTAACGAGTCCACCCCCGCCGCAGCTTCGGTAATTAATTGCCCGCGGCTAATACTCCCTCCGATCATAGGCGGGAGAGGGGTGGGGGGGGGAGGGCGAGGGTGACTTGCACGCCGCCGCCACCGACGCCGATATCCCCTCGGTACAGTACGTCCCTGGGAACGAGCCCTGACCTGGGGCAACCGACGGCGCAGTGACGTTGCGGCGTGACGTCACGGGGTGCATCGGTGACGTCAAGAGGGTGCGGATCGCCGAAGCGGTGGGGATGATTCCGTCCAGGTGAAACATCCAACGGCTCGGGTCAAGTTGCTTAACCCCTCGCTGACGCCCCCCCCGTCTCTGACCTTCTTTTTGTACCAAAGAACGCTTTACAAACTATTAGCTCGCTCCGCACTTTCGAGCTGTATATTGTCGCTTGCGGTTTACGTATAACGCCACCGTAGACACACGATCTCGTTAAATTTTTCGTAAAAACTCAAAATTAAATAGCTTGTTTGGCTTTACAAGCCTAGTTGCACACATAGAAATCACATAGAAACGCATTCGTTTGCATACGTAAAATATTGTCGTGACTTTTCTAGAGGAGGAAAAGCCAATCGACCCACTTTCCAAACGTTTCCGTTTCTGACATCAATTCGCGCGATGTATTTTCGTCGCGCGAGCTCTGTAAGTCCTAATTCAATCCACGTATGTCCGAAAAGAAATGCTTTCCCTCCGATTCCGATAACTTTGTTCCGGTCAATGCTGGAATCACCTTTGATCCGGCGTTTTCCGGCCGGTGGAGATACAAGCGCGCCTCGCGCATTTGTTGGTGAGAAAATGCCTTACCTGGGAGACGGGATATGCCGCGACGGAAGCCAATAAAAGAATTTCCTATGGCGGCGAGGAAAACAACGTTTGCGCCGGGCGAATTGCGTTACACATCGCAACGGACGTCTGGGAACGCGCTGGCCTCGCTGAATCAATGTATCAGAAGGCAAGGATTTATTATTATTTGCCGAGGGGAGCCATTCGTTGTCCTATTCCGACGTACCTACACGGCGCAGAAACATCGGCTGTCCTCCCAGTCACAAATACCACGACAAATTTCAGTGCGATTTTTCACAGAACAAAATTTACGTTTCGGATTTTCAATATGACGTACTGTTAATTAAATTTTAATATAAATTTCTGCTAAAAAGAAAACAAGGTCAGTAGTGACTTGAAAGCAAGATTTTGTTTTCAGAAAGGCTCTGCTTTCAAGTTTTTTTTTCTCGGCTTCTACTTCAAATGACGACACTTTCAAGTCGATTATGCAAAATTGACAAAAAAGTAAACTTCACAACTTTGAGACCGTGCGCATGAAACTGAAATCCAAATCATTCCAAATTCATACACCGTTTTAAACTTGGAATCTCTTATCAACGTTACTGCCTTTCATCCGATAAGCTTGAAAGAATAAGTTTTTCATAAATATTTTTTTATGAAAATGATCGCAAAATAGATAATATTAAATAAAAGATTGCAGAAAGAAACATGTAATTAGATACATATAATTATGTAATTGCAAAATAATTCTTCTCTTCACGCGTTTGTATCAATTTTAGAATCATGTTCTCACGAATTTGTTCTGCTTTTCCTAGGAAGGACTTTTCCTAAGATTTGAAGATTTTAAAGATTCTTCTTACAAATGCGTCTTCGAAATTGAACTACGATTTTTCTTCGTCGAGTTATTAACAAGTTTTCTCCGAGTCGTGATTTTACGTGACCAGTATATACTTGACTTTTTTCGCGATTAAGAACAATATCGGCCAGCTCTAGCAATATAAGTTAAATTTGCGATTCAAAGGATACATCCGACGATTCATGTTCCGCGACACCTTCCGATGTGCATGTGCGTGCTTTCTCATGTATTTCTCGCGGGAAGTCCGCGACGTTTCACTCTTCTCCTTCACCACTCTCTCCGTCGCGCCCGTGACGCAGCTCGCAGCCAAGAAAAGGAGACGCCCGCGAAATTTGCAAATGGAAGCCTCTTAGGGAACGACAGTAGAATTTTCTTGCAGCATCACGGCGCGTATCCGCTTTCCCGAATGCGTCCCACCTCCTCCGCCACCTCGCACTCCTCCTCTCCCTCCTCGTCGCTTTCCTTCCGCCCATTTCTCTTTTTCAAAGTTCTACCGTCCCGAGACGCCGGTGCACTTCATCTCTTCACTTTCTACTTTGCCCTTTCTCGGCCTTTGGTGCTTCCCTCTTGCCACGCTTTGTACTTTAGATTTTGTTTGCACGTTAGATTTCCTTTCCTTCACGTATCACTTAAGTTTTTGCAATAACAACGTATCTACCACCCCGACCCGAGTGTCTTTGTACACTCGATTTTCTCGATTCTTTTCTCTTTGTTTTTTACACGCTATCTCCATTTCTTTCATCTCGCGATTTCGCTACCCGTGCCCTTTCTCTGTCCATCACGGAGTTTTGTACATCCCCGTTGGGAATTGTCCTTCGTTTCTTGCGCCGCCAACGTTTATAGCTCGTGCAAGCAGCACGCCGATATACGATTACCCGAATAAAGCCATTCGTGCAATTCCATTTTTCTCGCTGGCCCCCGCTAGTCAGAATGTCACCCACGTTTTTGCCATGCATCACCGTTGACTTTGCCGCATTGACATCGTTCGCATCCGAATCTTCGACCACGCTTCTCCGCGCGCGATTTATACCTCGTACGTTCGCCTCCTTCGCTCCCACGCGGCGGCGTGCGGCTCTTCGCGATGCTGCAGCCCACCCTCTCTTCCCCCTCGATGCGTTTCTACCCTACCCCCCTTTTTTTGAATCAATAACGCGCCCGGCCGCTCGTATAGGTACGTAGGTACGGGTCAAGTGACCACCCACGACCCGTGAAGCCAGTGCAGGCCGATGCACGGTAATATTACCGGGCCAGTTTCGGCTCTGGAGAGTCGAGCGTGGAATTGCCAAGTCAGCTCATCGAGATTGAGCTTTGTTCCACTTGAACGAGCTCGGCGTATACCAGAGAGTAACGGCCGACGTTGCGTTCGGTTGCGCCGAGCCAACCGTACAACCACTTCGCGGCGTCCCGTCTCGGAGAGCGGAGCCCATCTCTCTCTCCTTCGGAATCGCGACCGTGCCTGGACTTTGCAACCTTCGGCAATGAAAAACCGTCAACCGCACGATGCACAGCGATAGTTTCGACCGTCGCGGCAACAGCAGCCGGCGCGACGACGCTTCTTGTCGGCGCTCCTCGCACATGTCGCCGTCCCCGTGCTCTTCTTCGTGGTCGCGCGACAGCAAGAGCGAGGCAAACTCGTCCGCGCCGCGAGATTGCAGTCCCCGTGCCCCGGGACAACGTCGGCGCGCCGTTCCGTCTGTTCGCAAGAAGCGCGATGTCATCGGGTTCCCGCTTTTGCGCGGGCGGCTTGTAATTTGCTACCACCTCGCGTAACTACATCTTCCTGCACGTTTTTTACCCGGACGATTTTATTACGTCTTATTTCGAGCCGGAATATTAAAACTCACCACGCCACGGCACGGATGTACTCGTAAAAAAAAAAAAATTGATGTAATCCTGAAAGTAGCCGACGCAGCATCATTGTTTTCGCGAGCGTAATTTAAGAGTAGAAGAAAAATGTGCCAGATACTTTTTTGCAGCTGTGCTGACGGCGGGTAAAATGCAAAAAAGGGATGTAGCTCTTAATCGAGAGATATTTATCCACGCGCTTGAAAATTCAAGCCTTTATTGATAATCTGAAATGTAAATACGTGATGGAAATAATTATTCTCAAATTATTCCTCAATTTAGTATTCGCGTCTATCTTTATTCCATGTTTGTTATTCAGATTCGATCTTGCGCGATTATAATCGCATCAAAATTGATAGGCTACTCCCAAATCAAAGTTCCAGGTGCAAAACTTAAAATTCTTACGTAGTGCTCAAGGATGGAGCTTCTTGATATTCAGAAGAAACTCCTTTGCATTAATTAAATTCGAAGGGACGAAGGGAGAAGAGACTAGTTATAGAAAGAAGGTAAAGATAAAGAAAATGGGGTTGAAGTCAGATTCGAGAAACGCGAGAAAAAAACGTGGAAGAGAGAAATTAAAAATTAGGAAGGATATGTCAGAACCATAAGAAACGCGTCCATCGTTATAACATAATCGATTATTATTACATATACACATTTATATGTATATTTATATCATTGTTAGAGATTGTGATAAAACAAATCAATATTGATTTTTATCGCTCAGCTAATATAGAAAAGTTAAATATTAACAGCGAATTTTATATGCAAATTTTAATCTAATGCTAAATTTAAATTTGAACAATAAAATTTATCTTTATTGTGTATTCAGCAAACTTAATTCATTGTTTTTTATTCAAATTTTTTGAAAAAAAAAATGAAACTGCGCGATTTTAATAATTATCAAAGAACCAATATGAATCATTGTCTGATGGTAATCTTTGTGATGGTGTATTCTCATTTTTTTCCTTTATCAAAATCGTGTAAAATTTCAATTCTTTTGGGAAACAAAAATTTGGAAAAGATTAATAACAAATTTCTTTTTAGAATTTTCGATATGCTCGCACAATAGGTTTGTAATTTTTTACTGGTTTAATTAAGATTCGCCTGTTACTTTCGGATCGAGTGTACAGAGAGTAATGCACGGATCGCGAGTATAACTCGGGTAACGAATATTCGTGTACCAACCGTCTAATTATCAGTTTGAGGAACAAGAGACAGAATATTCGGGATATATTTTTACAGTGAAATAAATACAGGGAGAAGTATTAAACGTATAGCGAGGATATATGAGATGTCACACGTAATCGTTCCGCCGTAATGTAGTCGCACGCGATTAACGTCGGGAGTGCCGTGTAATTATCGGATTTTCGTGATTAGTGCGCGCGATTGTAATTAACAGTGTTTTCGCGAGTATGATGTCGTCTTGTGTGTATGCGTGTACGTGTGTATATGTATACAACGAAGAAACCTGAGAGGAGGAGGAGGAGGTCACGGAGGTATCGGGCAACGGCGGAGCACAACCGTGGGATGAGTAAATTTACTCATTGTTTCATATTTGTTACCTGCGGAAATAATCGTTCGCGATTTATTTTTTGCGTTACAATTTTCGAGACACAAATTGTTTCAGGCATTGCTATAATATATTCCGTTTGCACAGCTTTTACAGTTCAAGTAAAGTATAACATAGTTCGTATTGTCACCCCGTCGCTGTGTCATATTGGTGAATTACATTTTGTTTTAATTTGAGATAATGGACCTGTAAATTTTATCAGATACATAAGATACATGTGTGGATGTGCATGTGCATGTATATCAAGCTGAGAGCGTAAAAGTATTACGAATAAATGCAACGTCTCATCTGTTATGTGTACTATTAAATGAATGGATTAAAGCGCCAGATTACTGGTAAAATCGCGAATCTCAAAATGTATTTAAAATACGCTTGCAATACACAGCATTAAAAAAAGACTTGAATTTTTCTATTAATACTCTCGTTATCAACCAATTGTCGTACGTATTTACCTATAAGAAATATATAAATATTATATATACACACATGTATCCCGCTACTGCAATATGAATTTAGCGGAGCGAAGAGTAGGGCACCCCGTGACGTCATTTAGAACCGACGACGGTGGCCGCGACGGCTGAGGTGGAACGAGGGGATCGAGGGCTGGCGATAGGGGTAAAGCGGGAGGGTTGAGGTCGGTCTGCCACTGACGTAACACGCAGAGTCGGCGGTAGAAAGCACGGGAGGGAATGGGCGGTCGGTCGGTGGTAGAACAGGAGGTGCGGGGGTGTATGAGAAGGGGGGGGGGAGAGATGAACGGGACGGGAGGGTACTGCCTGACGGGCATCGGTATCGACCGACCGAGAGACGCGATGGAGCGTGTAGCCGAGGGATGCTGGAACATGTTAAGGGATGTTAAGAGCACCCCGCCGACCCTTACGCTGCCCAGATATTTTTTTTCCCCGCCAGCCTAAACGGCGAACGCGTCGCGGCATTGGTGGCGCGAGCCGTCCACCGTCATTGGGAGGGGGGGAGGTGGGATGGAGGATGGTTTAATGTTAGAGATATACGTAAATGTCAGACGTACCTGCGGGTTCTCGCGGAAAAATGAATAACTTTCTCCTGGACGCGCGCGGTGGAGTGGCGTAGCTGTCAGATCTGTAATCGTTCCTAGCTGAACCTGATTTATTATTCTCAGTACAGAACAAGCGGGAGAGGTACATTTGCTTGGAAGAATGGCGAGAATGCGAGAGAAATCCTATTGCGAAATAGCCCACATTCATCGTACGTTGCATCTGCACCCTCGGTAACTACATTGTTGCCGCGCAATTTTATGAATTGACGTGAAAAGATGGATAATCGGAAATGCATGCTTTGAGAATAATTACGTCGAACGTGCGTATTGAATTGCGACTGACGTAATTTGTATAGAAAGATTAAAATATTATAAAATTTGGGACACGATAGAGGCGTTTCTGTCGTTGCTACAAACATGCCACTAACGGATAACATGCCACTAAATACCGCGGAAACACATTTAATCGTTCGCTCAATTCTGAACGAACCATCCCTATTCTCGCTTAATTCTCGTTGATCTTTAATATGTCATCACGTACGTGTTCCGGGACTGTCCGATGAACGATGAATCTCAACAATGTCGGGCACGTGTTAATGTGTGAATGGCTTAGAAACTATCACGAGCTCACTCTTTTCCACCCCGCCCCACCTTTCTTATACGTCTTATTCTCGGGCTCGGTATTACCACCCGTCCGCCCGCTACTCATTCTCCCCCTTTCGGAGCAAGAACATTGGCGCCTCTTCCATCATTTCGGTCTGCTACGACGGCGGTTATAGGTGGGATGGCATCGGGACTGCGAGCATGAAAAATTGCAGGTGCAGCTGACGACACGTTAAAGCCTTATTAATTACATTCTTCTGAAACGCGTCCGTCTCTCCGGAGCTGCGACGGACGTTGTTTAGGTCGCTCGTGAAAAAAAATTGTCTGATCGCGCCACTCGATAGCTGTACCATGCGAGTTTTCATCGCTATAATCTTAAGCGTGTTTTAATTACAAATTTTAGTCCATGTAAAAAAATCCGTTATTAAGCGGCGCGCTATTAAAAAAATCATTTAAGTTTACAAACTCGTGGAAGATGACGTGTATGAAGTGGTTTGTTGTTTGCTGAATACATTTAAACACGTTCATTTATCTCGAATTTATCAATTAGACCGTGGAATTTCGATTTAACGAGTTATTGCCGACCATAATGAAAGATTAATTAATTAATATTCATATTTCGTGATTGTCCGCCGTTGATTACAAAGAGTGATTTACGTGTGTCTGTGCGTGTGTGCGTTTGAAACACTGTTGATATATTTTTATAGAATTAAAAACGAGTTTGTTTGTCTCTTTAGCGATGCGAAAAAAAAAACAAAGTTTCAAACTTTTATATTAATTTAGACAAAGAATGAAGATAAGGCTCGTTGTAGTACTTTAGAAAATTGGAGTTTGTAGACACAGTAGATTGCACATTCTCATACATTATACACGCCCTACTGCGATCCTCGCCGAAGGGAATTACTTTTATCCCAGTCATCTCCCCCCATTACGAATAATTCACCAGTGAACTCTTATCGATACTTTCTGGACAATTATCAATTCGATAATATCCGGTCGGGAAAACGTCAAGATTGTCGATAGGACTTCTACTAATTATCTCCGGCTGTCAGCACAAAGCACACCAAATCCGACATGCAGTAGCCGGACGAAGCTGGATTAAACAATCTGTCTCTAATCAATGCGACAGTCCTGCCCACCCTTTGTACCCGGGCTGCAACTGCGCCGGATTAACATTCGCAATTCCTTTTGTTGTCTCGTATTCTTTACGCGATTGTCTACTTTGCGACGACGAAAAAAAAAAAAAAAACGCGCCGTCGCGCGCGCGCCGTTCGGCTTAAACGCTTCAGGCCGAACTTCAAATCCCCGTCCGTGTGTTTTATAACGAATTTTCGTTTCGCTCTCCGAGATTTAAACGAAGTCAGTCGCGCAAGGGTGGATTTACGAGAATTACGAGGCCCGCCAAGCCGAACGGTCTGCGTTTTCGTTAAAGCGCTTAAATTAGCGCGCCGCACACGAGTGAGATTTCAAACGTTTTGTGCGATCCGATCGTGTACTGCAGCAGTACGGGGGAGAAAGAGAGAGAGAGAGAGGGCCGTGTAGCGGCCCTTGTTTACGGGACTGGCCATTTCTGGGCGTTCATACATTCGAACGCTTGCATGCCCGACAATGCGCCCATACGTACGTCCGCATCGCGATGTAACGCAATTTGAGTGACATAATACGCCCGCGGAAATACACGGACGCGCACAAATCGCGGCCCTTTCACGATTTTAAGCGCCGCAGACAATGGAGCGTATTGGAAACCCGATCGGGACGTAGATCGCGGGCCACGGCGACGTATCTTTCATCGGGTCGATCAACAATAACGCTTGTTTATTATTTTAAAACGCGCGCGCGAGGGAGAGGGGGACAGGGCGCGCCGATATTTAGCCCGGCGTTAATTAACTTCGGCTTCGGAGCGAATTACCGCGCCGCCGAGTAATCCGGCGGGCGGCTGTGCATGATTCGACGATGATTTGCAGGAAAGCGCACTTTCCCGGCTCGTCTCTAATTACGCGAAAGTAACGCGGCCCGGGCGAACTTCCCCGCAATCAACGCGAGTACCTTTGTTAATTAAACAAAAAGATGGGACCAGCGCGTTAAATTGACCGAGGCAGCGAGGTCGGGCGAACTTAACGCAAAGGAGCTTATCCTTTTTTTTTGTTTTTTTTTATTTCAACTCCTTTTGCGCCCGCGCGTCTGCCTAAGCGGATCGAACGGCAGCTTGTTAGTCCAATAATTTGATTACTTCGCGCTTAACTGTGCAGTTTTTTCGCCCCTTTGGCACTTTAGTTTCCTATCGTGCGGCCGCCGCGTCGAGTGCGCGCTAGGTAAAGTGCATGATTGCGTGTCACGATGCAACGTGAATTATGCACCGGGGAATAATGCGGGGGAGGGAGACGGAGCGGGGGGGCCCTTACGATAAATTAGCAATGCCGCCGCCTCTTCTACCTGCACGTATAGCGGCTCGCCTTACACACTTGCAGCTCTGTGACATAACACCAGTACTGTGTGGGTGCCATCGTTAAGATGCATTGAAATGCATCGATTTTTTATTACATGGCTAACGTTGCACGAAGGTGCCATGCGGCGCTGCATTTCTCTCGGCTCGGCGAGAGCTGCCGGCGCAACGCGTTCGTTCGAAGAGACGACCCCCCATCAATCGTCTAATATACCCTTCGTATATTTTTCATGCCCGACGCCTGTCGCTTTCGGTTGCGTCATGTGCAATAATAATTTAGTTTAACCTCTTCCTCCTCCTTCGTGCCCTCTGAAAGCCGAGAGCAAGTAAATTCTCGCGCGTACACTCAGCGAATCGAATGCGTTCGCGTGATGCACAACGAATCGCCGACAATACGTCAAATATCGGCTACTGTAATAAATTCATAACACAACCGCACGCTAGCTACAATTACAATCATCGATTATAGCCGGTAATTAGAACTTGTTTACGGGAACGCAATTATTACTTAATGCCATCATAGCGCTATTGTTTCATAAATAACAATAATGCAATATCATGGAGAACACGAGTTCGATCGTTGCGTACGAGGTAAGCAAACGGGACGATTGTAATCGACGGAATGTTTAGACTTATAGTCACATAAATATCGGCCGCTTTCGCCCGTTTCTCCCGTGCCGAAATTCGCGGTTGCAAATTTCGCGTCGGTGGAATCAGATCGTAAAACACGCGTGGCCGTGGCGCGTTTCCTTTCTCCGCGATCAATTCGTGCCAAAGGACTGTCCTCGCCGTATAAGCACGCAAGGCAAACAGACGGCTCGCGTGAATCGTCGTTCACGATTATGTGAGTTCGGTACCAGTGTGGATGCGAAAGAGGGGGGGGGGGAGGCAGAGGAGGAGCGCTCACTGATAAATCAGTATAATATCACTGCAACCGGAGAGCTGCATGTCGCGTTTTCCTCCCACGGGGAAAGTAGATGATGGGCATGAGAGCCGGCGCGGCATTTTCGTTATTCACAGCGGCCGAGCGGCAACCAGCCGCAATAATTGCAACGACGCGTATAATTATTGCGTTTTCACGGGGAGGGGCAGGAGGGGAAATACGGTCGAATGACCGTTTCGCACCTGCGACGATGGCGCGATTTTCGGGCGAAACGCGCTAAATAAATGATGACTATACACGGGCCTGCTTCGCGCCGAATTCCGGCCAGTTCAGAAAGTTCGCCGCGATCACCGGAAATGAATGGTGGATGGGGCAACGGATGGACGGTCGGACGGATCCCGCGGCAGTTGACAGCGAGCGCATAAATTAATCGCCGCCGAGATTTAATAACGAGCGTTGTTTGGCAAGCCGTCGCGTCGGGTGTGCGGTGAACGTACTCTAATTATCATCGAATATAAATGACGGCTGTTTGACATTTAGGGATATTCGCGGCGACACGCAGGCACGTATCGTATATGTATTATGTCTTCGCGATTTTGTTGTAGCGAACATATGCGGAATGACGGTCTCGCTACTCCCGATAATATAATTAAACGAATGCACGTAGGGGTCTGCATATTACAAGATGTACGTTCTTGTACAAAGTTGATTAATAGAAAGCACGCGATCCGCGTGTACAATGCCACACGGACAATGGAAATCATCACATTCTGTACTCTGCTTTGATTATTTCGCTGCAGGGGCTTGACTAGATAGTAGTCTATCCCGCGTATCAAAGTAGCTCTACAGCTTCGGTATCATTCGCTATGATACGTGTCGATGACGCGTATCGTTCATTAAAAGCACAAAGGAGCGTTGCAGACCGCTTTATAACTTTGCCGTGTGAATACAAGCGAAATACGTACGGTGTCGTACGATATGAAATTCCATTTGCGTCCCATTTACGTGTAACCCAATCACGTACCCTTTGCGGCGCGTATTGTACTGTTTATCTGTATGACTTTATTTATACGGCCATGATTTTTACTTACGGTACAATAAACATAGGAGCCGGGAATGTTCCGCGAAAACAGAAGAAAGGGGAAAAACTTTCCTTGAAATAACAGACGAGTTGTTGAGTGCGCAATTGAAAAGTTAATGCGCGATATCATACGATTGTTGAGAGTAAGGGCGTGTTTTAGGTACAAGGCGTATAATGCTGCATAGTAATGCTGCAAATCCCACCAGAGGTATCAACGAACGATATAATTTGCCACATGACTTTCCGGCATATGCGCCGCGCGCGGTGGGATTGAATTCGGACTCTATAATCCTCCGGGAAATGTATAATCGGGGAGTAAGCAAATAACTGTTAAGTCAGCGATGTCAGAACGTTGGATTAGGGGGGGGGGGGAGGCGCACGTGTTGCTGGTAGGGAAAAACGTCGAGCTGACTTGAGGTCGTTTCGGTCGTATGTGCGCGCATGTATGCGAGCCTCTCTCGGAAGTCAAACCGATCAAACTCCATCAAATAAAAGGTAGAAAAAATATGATACGTCAATCATAAGTTCCGGTACTGTTAAGAAATTTACGAAAAAAAAAAAAAGAGAAGTGGAGCTGATCGGTTTGGCTTTCGTGGGTCTCATATAAGAAACGCGTTTTCAATCCCGCGATTCCAATTAACGATAGCGGGTATCGGAAATAATACGTCGAGGATAGTAGCGACGGGGAATGGTATAGCGACGTACGTATGTCGGGCATATATGCAGGCGGAGGAGCCTCAGAAATGGCTGATGGCTGATAGGCACGCGTTCGTTAGTGTCGTGGAGCGAAGTAACGTAACCGGGGCGCACGTAGTCCACATCGGGACTGATCGTTGGGGATGGTACGAGCGAACGTGTCGCATAGTTGAACGGAAAATATGCTGCTCATTAATTAATAAACATTCCCCGGCACGTACTAAATTGCCCCGTCGGGTGCAGGCCGCGTAATATAGCGTATGACGACCCACACATCCCGATGCACTATCCCCGTCGAACTATCCGCCGCAAATATCGAGGTGCGACATTGTGATAGAGGTCGTTGGATCCTCTCCTATCGGTCAATTATATTTTGCCATCGTGTTAATGCGAAGACCTCTAATACGTATCCTATATGCCGGAAGAGTAACGAGAGTAATTCGATAATTGTATAAGTGAAGAAAAATAAGCGGTGCGGATGTGCCGGATGTAGCGGCGATACAATCGATCACGTCGTATCCTCTGCGATCTCTAATTTTAGTCCATCAAGACGGGTGTATTAGCGGCAACGTCTTTCGGAACGCCTTCATCAGCATTTCCCTCCCGTCGCGGCGTACTTTTTTTTTTCAATCCCGCGCGAAACAACGTTTTGCGCCGCCGACGTAATAACTTCGCTCCATTTTCCGCGCTTGTGTACAATCATCCGAATGCGATTACATTTAATGAACTGAATATTAACCGACTTTACGCGACGCTCCGACGTGCGATTTTAATGAAACGCGCCGATGAAACGCAACGCTGTATACGTAATGATTATTTAAATAGCCGTTTGTATCCAAACATCGGGATTACATCGGTGTGTATTCAGACGCAATTTTCATACGTCATGCCGGCGGCGGCGGGCGCGGCGAAATCGCGCACGAATAGGATAAATTCGCTTTAATGCGGGAATCGTATCTGTCCCCTCTTCCCCCCCCCCTCCCCTCTCCCCGCCGCCGCCGCCACCCTTTGCTCGCGCTCTCCGTATTATCGCGTATTCAGAATGAACGCGCGCGCACTCGGGGTATTCACACACGCGCGCGCACCGGGAGGCTGCGTCACCTTTCATTGGCATCGGAAACACATCAGCAGCGCGAACCAGAGGGGAGGAGGGGGAGGAGGGATACGAGGTATCGAAGATCGGATGGGTGGTTTGGATAAACCGCACGCGAGATTGATCGCGTTAGTGCTATTAATAATTCCGCTTGGCAGCGACTAAAGCCCGGCGCGCGTCGATGAGCATGCACGTTTAGGCGCGCCGCGTATATATAGTCGCATTAGGACAAAATCCGATAATCGTCCGAAAGCGATAGCCCCCGCGATAATTAAAAATAAATTTTTTTAACGTACTCGCGCATTCCGTCGAGTTTATCGTAGGTGCGCAAATCGATCGATCGATCAACTATTTGTTGCTCGCACATTGTTTACGACGATTCCGCTGACTGACGCGCGCGCGCACATATATATATACCTCGAATGGTCGTTCATTTTCGCAATTATTATTGCAATACGAATTTAATAGAGGCTACAAAGAGAGCGTAACGTTTATGCAAATCATTATCGTTTGTTGCATGCCGTGCCGTTAGAAACAGGATCGACGCAAGCCGGTATTGCGCATTTGTTGTATAGGAAGAGGGACACGGCGAGTTTTTAAAGTTATCCTTTAACATCGTATTTGAATGTCATTTAGTTCAACTTCTACGTATCTCATTAATTCAAGCCCGACTCCGCATGTCAGCTTTTCGTCTCGTCTACGCGTGACACCGGAGGCAATTTTTTACTTGCTGGCGCGTGAAACGCTTTCGTAGATACGGCCTGAAATTGACTGAAAACACCGATAAAACCAGTGACTTGGTGTTTTAGTCGCTGATATAGCCGAGCATTCACTTGCGCCTGTGCCCGTCCCGTCGGCTTCCATTCAAAACGCATCACAGCGGGGAGGCTTGGGACGCATCGAAGATCGCGTGAGCGCGGCTCGGACAAAAGCTGCTTGGAGATTGATCGTGTTAGCGTTATTAATAATTCCCGGTTAGGCTGACCGACGGACGTCCTGAATCTGGGCATGGTCGACAGTCTTTCCCTGCGAGAATTCGATTTTTCACTGTTGAATTTTTAACGTCGCGCGTCGGCGGAAACGCTACACGCGGTGTCAGTCGCGATGTAAATTCCCTTCGAGAGCTTCATCCTCTCGAGAATGAGAAGCGGATAAACATAAAAAGAGATTTTAGACAGAGCTTATACAATTTAATAAAGTCGAATTAACGTGCTTTTAATTGTCAGCTTTTAATTAAATCAATTTTCAATTAAAAAACCGATAACTCCGAACAGAGACCATTTATCGTTTTATTTTAATGTTCAGCAAGAAGCGATCTGTGAAGGTGATTTAAGGTGTTATAGATAAAGCTAATATTTTTGTGTTACCCAATCTTAAACGTTAGGAGAAAAAGTTGAAGTCGATTTGAATTGGATAAGTATCGGGTATAGCGGCAACGCCGACCCGTTTAGGTTCGATTACGGCCAGTAATTCGCGAAGTAGTTCGCGTAGCGAATCACCGTTCGATTGCTAATTCCTGCAACGTCTCACGTATACTGGCAGTGACTATTAGTTATTTCGTTGGTATACACGTGCACGCATTATGTGCTACATACGTATATACATACAGATACACGTATACTCGGCGGTTACACGCAGCTCAAAAAAATATCCTCGTGGATTACAGGTCGAAACTACCCTAACGACGCTCGATGAATCCCGGTCAGGGCGAAAAGGGAATTGCGGGCCCGGGCGAGATCGCAGCTTTCGGTAGGAGGTATTAGCGTGATTACGAGGCCGACTGCAACTGGTCTCGCGAAAGTTTCGTGCGATAAGGGGAAGTACTTCCACCGCGAAGTAGGCACTTTCCTACCCTTCTTCGGCATGGCGCTTGTGTTCCTCGGCCGAGGTCAAATGGCCTGCGGATGCAAAGTGCTCTCTCTTTCTCTCTCTCTCTCTTTCTCTCTTTCTCGCTCTCTCTTCCCCTCTTTCGGTGCGCATACCTTCCAACAAACTTTAATATGTCGACTTCGACGAGCCCCATTTTCCGTCGTTGCGAAACGATAACGTGCCGCCGCGAAAGCATCACTTCAAAGTTTCATAAAGCCCCACAGCGCGCGACACTTCTCGCCGAATACGCAATGTGTTTCACATATTCGCACGTGGATAATTGCGTGAGCCAAGCGTATGCGACGGAACGACGTATTTTGCATATTGCCTTTTATGGGGATGCCTCTGCTACGTGTACATTAAAATTACTTGGACGTTAATAAGCATTAGGAACAGGATCGTTATATATAAAAGCAATATTTTTAATTCTTTATTCCAGAATATATTTATCAAAAATATTGCTGTTGTGTAAATGTTTTATGAGAGAATACAAGATTTTAATTCCTCTTGATAAAAAAAAACATAATAATGGATATCGATCGTTAGTTAAAGAGATGTTCTACTGAGCTCTGCTAATTTGTGCTCTTATTAGCGTAGGGCGCGTGCTCTGCAATGAACAATAGTTTAATTATAGTTGAACGCAATTTTCCCGCCGGTAATTATCGGGCCACCGATCCATCACACTAGCGGTAATTAATACATATCAAATGATAATAACGCAAACAAATCGACCTCTGCCCAAACAGTGCGGGCCATTGTACGGCGTGCAATTTTATACTCATAAATTTCGTATCGTCTATCATCCGGTGGTAAGCTAATACCATCGGTTCGACGATATCCTAGTGTCACCTGCGTGCTCTAAACGTTCGGTCGTGTTTCCATTATGGTAATGAACGTACAGCGCTATCGTGAATTATTACCTTTCAAATCGCCAAAATGCGTTCACGAAACGTTTCGACGCTTTACGCGTTTCGGCCTCGTTCGGCGAATCCGAGATTCGATAATTTGCGAACGCGTTATCAAATTCAATCACGTGAATATTTAAACTTTACGCAGCGAAACCGTATACACGATATACACATAAATATCGTTGAATCGTGCACATTAATAAAAAATTATTGATGTGAAAATCGAAAAAGTTTGGCAATTTGTTGCAAGTTTGGTAATTTGGCAATTTAAGTACAGTCGAATAAATCTTTTCATCTCTTAGGGGAATATAGGCAAATCAAAAACATATTAATTTTGTACGAAAATCAACCACACATTTCAAAGCTACGAACTGAATCTGTTATATTTTGGAAAAATTCTTACAAATAATACAACTCTAAAATTCGGCTGAAATAATATTTTCAGTGGTACATCTTTTAATTTGACGATTTCATCGTTTAGTATTCGCCAAAAAATCTCGGTGACCACTTCATCTTAAATTTTATTATACAGACCCGTCAAATGTAGGACAAAAAAATTATACATTTACATCAAGGTCATCAAGTCGAAGATCCGTCTCTTCTAGCCAGCGAAATTTTAAATTTCTTGAACCGTTCTTTTTCTAGGATGAGCCGTCGTATCATAAATCGTCAATCTCTATATTTACGGGATTTACAAATATTTCGCGGCTTTTTCAGCGTGGAAGCCGAATATGTGGAAACGCGCGATTTGTGTACACATATATCGATTCCCGAATATTCGTTGTTTATTTGCCGGTCGCGTTTTCGTTCCATATCGGCGTCAATCCGCTGGCTTTTGCGCGCGCGCGTGCCCGCAGCCACGATGCGCGCGTTTTACAATAAAGGATAATCCACACGGCCCTCGTTCCATTGCTCTCCCGCTCGGGCATTAATAAAAACGAATTAAACCGTTTGCTTTTTTCGCGGCGCAAAACATGTCGAAGTATATCCCTTTCTCCCTCTCTTTTTCGTGAAAAGTGCATGCATCCTTTTCATTCAAATTTTATTCGAGATACATACGATGAGCCTGTCTCGTTTAATTAGCGCCGCTCGCCGTTACTCACCACAACTCCGCCGTTATCGAGATCCGCAAATTTCGCAAGCAGAATTTCCCGATGCACGTGCATACTCGATTCGCGCGTGTCCCGCCATACCGTGACATATACAAATTTATTGACACTTGCGTGCCAGATGTCCTCGGGTATCACGGCGCTCCCGGTCGTTTACACGACTCGTCCGTGGCCTCGTGTCATCTCGCGCACAGTCGCCGCGAAGTGCTTCCGATTTCCAGTGCGCGCGCGAGACCCCTTGTCCCGTGCGACGTGCGACATAAATCCCGCTTCCGTTTCCAGTTTATCACGGACCGAGTGTCCGCGCACGTGGGGCACACGGCGATCTAACACTCCGCTCCCGTATTCTCACCGCGCATTTGTCGCATAAATGTGCCTGTCCGATTCTCATCTCACGTTGACACCGAAGGCGAATCTCACGCTGAACAAACAACATTCGAGATTCGAGACGGTCACGATTTTAATGTGTTAAGGGGAATAAGAGGGTTTCCATCTTCTTCTTATCTAATTTCAGGCGGAATTCGAGCCCTCCCTCTCGTATTTCCCTCTGCATCGCGTAAATAATGGTAATAACTATCTCAACATTCCCTCGATATTGCCTGAATATTTTCAGTTAATAGCGAAACTGAGCGGCGAAACGATAATGAGCGCCGGCAATTGGAAAACGCCGGTATAATTCACGCGTACGAGTATTACGTTAAAACTAGTTAAAACGTTCGACCGACGCAATCGAATACCATTAAATTTAGTGCGTAGACTATACGAGGACTGTGTAATCAGCAGCAGGTCGGCTCCCGTCATGTAGCGTCGACTGTAAAACGAATTCCGGCTTTTTCAACAACAAATCGTGCGCGGTCTGTGCTCGACGGCGCGATATCGTCACGTATAATGCTATTAACAATTTATGGCGAGTGCACAAATTATAAACGAACCGACCGTGGGGGGGCTGTAGGGAACTTCCGCATAGATTAATACTTAATTCGTAGCAAAAATGACACTTCGCGCCAAGTGTAAATTACATCATTTTCAATCCCGCAAATAAATACGAGAATTTCTGTGCGCGTGTTTGCACAATGCGTTTAAACACTCCGTCGTTTTAACACGCCGATATTTAGCCGGAATTTATGTGACGTTTCAGAAAGGCCGCGGATTTTATGCCGCGTTTCATTCCCCATGCTCGTAACAACCGAACAAGCCTCCGCGAATTTTATGTTCGCCCGCGTGCGCCTTGAAAAGGGGCTATAACAGCCCGTGGTCGACACGTCGTCATAAAAATCGTTGCACTGGATGCGATCACGTCGAGTTACATCACGCATGTTCACATCTTCGTTATTCCCCCACGATATATTAACATGCTGACAGATCGGTTTCACTAACATCATTAACTTCAACTTTGATTTATATATAAGCAGAGTAAGTACTTTTACTAAAGATATTAATATAATACTTTTATACTCGAGGAATCTCTCTCTCTCTTCAAAAAGCGCATGAAATATTATTCTTCGGAATAATTAACAGAGCTATTGTAGAAATTTTCTTCTCAGATTAAGGACTAACTTTGTTTTAAGATTCTGCGTATCTAGAGGTCTTGGATAAAGATTTTTATATTTATTTTTATATTTATTTTTATATTTACGATAATTCGCTGCTCTTTATCGCATCGAGAATGTAATAGATTTATTTATTGCTGCTTTTGCGAGTTAGATATTTTTAAACGATGAATACGTTTGACATCCCGAGCAAATCTCAGTTCATTATACATTCGCAATGCCACGATTATTTTTCGGACGCGACTAAGTGCGCTTTGTATCTTCTGATATTTACCGCGCAGCGCCGCGACGTTCTTTTTGCGGCGTGACGTAAACGCCGCTTCCGTTTCTCGTTTACGCCGGCGGAAAAACCGCGAGTAACTAAGGCGAATTACCATGGGGCGCAAATCTTCCCGCGCGCCCCTCTCCTTAACGTACGATCGCTCCATCCCTCTCTTTCATCTCGTTCGTACTTTCGAGCGGCTTACCCGACATCCATCGCAGCTTTATAAGCTTTATGACCGATGCGGGAGACCAGGCCATCCGAGCTTTACGAGGGTTGTTTAAGGGTCTCGTCCAAACTCGTCCCTCCGAGTCCTCGCCTCCTACTCTTTCTCCCCTCCGCCTGTACCCTTCTTCCTTTACCCCACCCCTCGAATACTCGCTTGCGTCGGTACATGCGTATGTGTAGAAGTATACATGACCGAATCGTGTCGCGCGCAATTTCATCCCGGCAATCGGTGTCGCTTATTCCCCTCGTGAATGTCGTTGAGAGAGTTCGACGTGCCACTCCGTCGAGATATCTCTCCTAGGCATGCCGCGCGTCTCGCCGCCCTCGCTCTCTCCCCCCGCCGATCGTCGCTCTCATGCCGACCGTTTTCTACAACTGCGAAACCGCGTTCTAACGCGCAACGTAATTTCCTACGTGCCTAGCGCGCCCGTGCCGCCGGAAACGCGCCGGGCGTCGACAATGGGGGACGTTCCGACGGCGCTCGCTACAATCCCTGCGCCGCCGAGACGCGGCGCTATCTTGTAAACCATCGTACATCGTCGTCGTACGCTCGCAATCAGAGACTGAAAATACGGGAAATGTGTGTTGAAGGGGAGAGAAACTCCTCTTAAGGATATTTAAATCTCTCGTAATGGCTGGTGTCAGTCGTTTTGAAATGAAACTTTGTCTTTAATATAGAGATAAAACGGCATAATACGTATAGTACGACATTCATCTCGACATATATCTCAGCGCCTGTGTGCAAAATCTAATGCACAGGGTACGTTAAAATTCATTCAAAGCGCCTGTCTTTTTACGTAATAAATCTTCAAGTTCACGTACGCTGAGTTTCAGAGACAGAGACATAGAGAAAAAGTTTCAGAGAGACGCAGCAGAGTCCACAAGAGAAATCGGAGATTTATTAATCGCCCTCTCTGGCCGTATACGTACTTCTAGTTGTTATACTTCTAGCTGTTATAAACAGCTAATCGTCGCAATATCCGTTTTGTTAGAGAACTTCGCGGGTCTTTCGCGATACGAGCCAGACTCGTATCACGTCGCGAGCTCGCCGCATTAATTCACCGCGTCGCGGCGATGAAAACGACGCGATAATAACGTCGCTCTCCCGCGTGGCGTTTGACACTTATATGTATACGCTCGCGCCGCTACGTATATCGCGATTCGCGTTACCGAACGTACGTTAATAACGCCGCTGAAATAATTCTCATTCGGTGTGTCCCGCGGCGAATGGGCCATTCGGCGCGTTACGACTTTTCGTGAGCCCGCGGATGCGTCACCGCCGGCCGGAGAAACTTCCGCGCGTATCGGGGTCCCGCAGAGATATAAACATCAGACACTCGAATCGCGATATCGCGCCGTCGTATTTTAAAATGAAATTGCAAAGGAACGCGTTACGACCGCGTTTCGTATATAAGGCGAAATTTTCAGCCTCTCTTTCGCCTCGCGATAAACGAAATGACGTGCGCATGGCTCATCGATCGAACCGAGAGAGAGAGAGAGAGAGAGAGAGAGAGAGAGAGAGAGAGAGAGAGAGAGAGAGAGAGAGAGAAAGGAAAAAGAAAAGGAGGAGAAATAAAGAAAGTTTAGCCGAACAGAAACATTGAAATCGGTTGTTATTTCCGTAAATGGGGAATCGAGTGGAGCCGACGCGCGGATTAAAAGCGCGGAGTGGCGCGCAATGACTCGCCCCGCACGGATTCGTTCCCCGACGGTCGCTCTGAATTTCTGGTTTCTAGTGGGATTTGCTCTCTCGGTGGAGTCGCGTGTTATATCGAATTATTTGAGTATTCCGCATATAAATTACATCGATAATTCAGACCGATTTTCGTGTTAGTTAGAAATCGAGAGACCGGGTATGCGATTACGCTAAATGCAATATTCGATTTTGCAAATGTCCTCTTATTCCCAATTTCGGCGGTATCAAGTGCCGCGTATATTCACATTTCAATAAAGTGATATTAATAATCTTTCGTTGACACGCACATCTTCACGCTTATCAAGCGCCGCGCCCGTTAAATCACGAATGCAGTGACGCGATCTATTTAATGAATCTGTTTAGACATAATACAACACGTATTTAATAAATTAATAAACTTTTAAAGCGTGTATTTTCCAACATACATTTACTTTCCGTAAGAACGTTATTATGAGCTAAATAGCTGTGTCAATCTTTCATGTCTCTCTCACGTAGCACTTTTTTTTTCTCGTGCTTTTGCATTTTAATCTAACGCGTCAATCCTTATAATCCTGGATCCTCGAAGCATTAAAACGCTTTAATAGCGTTAGTAGTCGAAAGCATAATAGTTGTTAGTCGTACGCATAATATATAAGCACACGCCGATCCATCTCTGCTTCTTAGCACGGCGATCGACCGCAGCGATCGGTTATACAGGTGATCAGTAACGCATTTTCCTCCCGAGTAACTTACCACCGATATATATTATACACCGATCGCGAAACCCGGCACCATGGACGCGCGATAATTCACGCCGCCGCCTTTCGCGCGAACGTGAAAGCGAAGGCGTGGCACGCCGGAAGCGAGACGGACGGTTTCACGCGCGCGAAGTAGCCGTAGCCACCCTCTCGGTCTGCCTTTACCCCGCGCCTCCCGAGACGGCGAGTAGCCGCGAGAAATACGAGATGCTAGCCGACTGAGGGAAAAAGGAAAAATAGAGAGAGGTAGAAGACAATTTGCTTCGAGACGAAACGTGAGGATGTAACGAAAAAATGAGAATGGATTGATTAGAAAATGATAAAATAAGGGATGAAGCGGAACAAAACGGATGCCGTTAGATAAATGGGATATAATGATCGGGAGATGATACAGCGAACTAATTTCTTGTAGACTCGTTAAAAAAAGTGATCCACTTAACTGGTACCGTAAAAATAGGGAAATGAAGAGAACGCGATTAACCTTATTATTTGAAATTAAATTATGATATCGGAGAGCTTCTCTTGGCGGCGAGCGCGAAAAAGGTTAACGGGGAGTGGCAGGGGAGAAAGAAAGAGAAAGAAAGAGAAAGAAAGAGAGAGGGAGAGAGAAGCGTTCCGACCGAATTCCGAGCTGCGAAACGAATGTACGAGCTGGCTCGGTAATTAAGAAGTAAGGTGGGCAGGTCGACCCGACAGATAAAACTCGCGCGCCTCGTGCAAACGTGCTCAAGCCGGCTACACCCCCCGTTTACTTACCCCCCGCCCATCTTACCCTCAGCGGATCTGAGCGAGGTCTAAGCGAGATACTATGAGGTCGCGTCTCTTTCCCTCTCGTGCCGTCAGCACCGCCAGCTGCTATCTCGTTTCCTCCCACCTGCAGTTTCTGTTTTCTCCCCGTCCGTTTTTCGGTAGTTTCTTCGGATTCCCGCCGTGCGCCCGCCTCACGTCGCAGCTCCCCGTCTTAATCCGCGATGATATCGCTGACGCTGATCCGCGAACGTGTCTCGAATCGCCGGGGCCCGAAGGAGGATTATGCGTCCAGGAATATCTGCCGGCGGGCTGGGGGCGGGGGAAGCGGGAGCGGAGGATAAACTAGCTTGTCTTCGAGAGACGAGCGACATCGCCGTGATTTCTGGATATAGATGCAACCGTGAATCTAGATTACTCGCGATTACGGCTGTACTCAGACAGTTTGACGATGATCGCATTGAGCTCCGTGGCAAACGGCGAACGTTCATTATTATCGCGTACAACTTGCAAACAGTTAACGCTTCCATGATCCACGGGCGAATCACGCCGAGGAATGGAAATGTCTTATTTTGACGAGTCGAGTTTTAAGTGCGCGATCGAGTTTACGCCCGCGTGCCACGGAATTGAAATAAAAGCTTTCGTGACATGTCGACACGAAGTTTGCGTCATGGTTAACGCTTCTGCAAACACGCCGAATGGACGGTAGTCCGTAGAGCGTGTTTGGGAAAGTGTTGTACTTCCAATTATAACCGAGCGCGCGAGTTTGAAGTCCACCGTTTTCTATTTACTCACAACTTACGAAGTGCGGCAAGAACAAAAAGGAAACAGAACAATCAAGCGGAATATGTTCTCCGTGTGCATAAAGAAAAGAGAAAGAAAAAGAAAGGAAGATAGGGAGGAGAGAAAGGGAGAGCCAACTGGACCTCGGTATATTTTTCCGCGTTTTATTTATTTATATCATTCCGCCGCACGGCAAAAGGGTACATTTGCATGGAAATTCTTCCCGACGTTCCCCTTGAAAGGGAGACGCGTACAAATCCACTACTCCATTTCACGCCAGGAAAAAGATTAAAGTATTTATTCCAGGACATAAATTATGATTAAAAAAAGAGAGAGAGAGAGAGAGAGAGAGAAATTGTCGTATCTGACCAAATTCCCGGACAACAAATACATACGCGTTTTTTACGTCGGCTTTTTTTCCAAAGACTGCGTACGAGCTTTTAATAATCCTCTCTTTGACCCTATCGTTCGTAAAGTTCTGCCCCGAGCTAGAACAGATGCCATTATCAGTACGACTAGCGCACGAAGACTTTCAACATTGCGATATTTTAACAAGGAAATCGATCGACTCGCGCATGAATAGAAATTTTTACAAAATGCAACATTAACGAAGTATCCAATGTATTTTAAAAGACTGAAAGAAAGAATCGTATTTTTTTTTTAGCGTAATATAATATTAATGACTTGTTATCTTCAATACTATCAGTGTTCTCTAATGAATATGTCAGCTAAAAATGGATAATATTACAAGAAGGTTTTTTTGCCTACGCGAACATTTCCACGTTTATTCGAAGGGTTTAAATATAGCCATTATATATAATATATATATATATTATATATAATATTTATATATGTTTTATATACATAATGTACAATCGTGCAAGCGAAGAATTCACATAATTAAGGTAATATTTATTCTTCTTTTCGTGTATACATGCACATTATTTCCGCTACGATGTATTTTACTAAAATACATAAAATGAGACCGAGCGCGCACTCGGGATAATAAATAAATATGCGCGTCACGCAATATGGGCTCTCCGTGTTCGTTACGCACGATTTTCTCTTCTCTATGTCGAGCTGAAAAAAAGATCCATGCAAGTGAGAGGATTCGCAAATGGAAATTGGCTGCATGACGTCGGTAGAAAGGAATATTTACTGCACGAGGGTGGCGAGTCGTATGCAGCGGAGCAAGAGAACTAGAAGAAACATAAATAGACCGTATATCGAAATGCGAGAATGATTCCGCGCCGGTGTGAAAAATCGCGGTGAAGGGTTGGGGGGAATGCGTAGGCTCCGGTCGGAAATAAAATTGCTCGAAACATTTATAACGATGGACGTAACGGCGAGATAAAATTTATCAACCAATAAAAATCGACGCGCCGACTCGTCGTGTACAACTTGAACGTTGTGGATTCCGAGATAGAAAGTTGTCGAAACAGTGATAATGCGACGATGGTGATGAAGCCTTTATTCTTCACATTTATACCGTCCGTTACGTTTTCAAGCTTCATGATCTTTGTATTTCGACGATAAAGCCTGATCGTCGTTGTGCAGCTTTCACGCTTCTCATTTCTTTTCGTTTCTCGCGGTACTAAAACTCTAAAATCTGAAAATCCTTTTAATTCTCTTGCACCTTTGACACTCGTGCAGCAGCACGCCTGTGGTAAAGAAGGTAAAAGAGAGTCGGTGGTAGCGGCACGTATACCTAAGGGGGAGAAGGGATGTATGAAGGTTTGCGGAACTTGGGCAAGCCCAAGGGTGAGGATACGTGCAAATGGAAATTGGTTGCAAAGGAATATTTACTGCCGGTAGCGTGGTTGCATAAGAGGTCGTAACTTACGCCGCGGAATGAGAAGGAACGTAAAGAGGAATGCACTGACTGCGGTGCACTGACTTCGAGCGTAGCGAGGGCTACGCGGAAGGGGTGGTGCAACGGAGGCTTTGCGCGTGCGAGAGAGAGAGAGAGAGAGAGAGAGGAAAAAAGAGAGAGAAAGAGAAGTGCTCCGGCGCGCGCCGGCGTACGTGTTAAGGGGAATGAAGTACCTGAAAGGCACATCATACACCGGACACATTGATCGATGAACCTGTGGGCTGCAAGGCCCGCGATAGAAGCTAAAAGGACGAAGATAAATTAATACTATGGAATTTCGGGGAGACGTTGGAACTCTCTCTCTCTCTTCCGCGTTTCCGAATCAGTATGTATCAGTATGTATCAGTACGGATACTTCCGATTTCTCATCTCCATGTTCATATTCACTTTCCACCTCCGTCTGCAATTTTAGTCGTCTGTAATTAGCTTTTCACGGACTCTACGTGTCTTACTTATTTTTTCTCAATATATCGAATTCGCATTAATTCCATAGAACGTGACTACATTACGTATTCTTGTGAGATACTTGTCGACAAAATTGTCCGCCTCTTATTAGAAATCGATGCAATATATGTTCGCATTTTATAAATATTGAAATGTTTTGATCGAAAAAGTCATTGATTATATTATAATCTTCATTGTTAAATTTAAAATGTCAAATTTAATCCTATTTAAACCGCCACTAGTCCTTAATATATAATTATTTTTAAATAAAAACAATGGAATTTAACCTAAATTTGGGTTAAATTGAAACTATTTTAAATTATTTCACTCTACTGTTTTAGTTAAAAATATATATTAAGTAGGAGCAGTGGCGACTCAAACAGGAATTAAATTTGATACTATAAATAATAGATTTAACCGTGAATTCCATTTATAATCGAAAAAAAGGGAATAATTTAATATAGTAATTACGGCATTGAAGCGAACATATACAGTGAAAAGTAGATTACAGCAGAAATGTCAATAAGTTACAATTACTTGGCAATTCAGTCGTTTCGTCGAAACGCAATAATAGTGGCAACCGAGTTGTTTTACTCGGAATCAAGTTGCCTCCGCGGTAATTCGTGGAATATTCGGCATAATTAGAAGGCGGCCACTGAAGAAGCATCTCTCTCGAAGATTCTAAGGCAAACAACCATCTAGTCCGTCCATAATGTCCTGGCTCTTTTCCCCTGTCTATCCTCAAGTTCGTTTATTGAAGGAACTTTTGCTTCCATTAGTCTATAATTAACTGAGTCAAGTAGCCGAAGTCGACAAAGTCTATCGCGGTCTTCCCGTACTTCTCAGGAATCGACAAATCGTGCCTTCCATCCGATGGCCGCGCGCGGACGTCGAGGAAGGAAAAAAAAAGAGAAAAGAAAAAAGAGACGAAGCAAAAGCCTGGAGTCTGGGATTGGTGCGGCGGGGAATCCGGGGAGGGAAGTCGAATTCGTTAATCCCGCTGCCCGGTCGTCCTTTGTGGTGGACTTCGGAATTAAATTTCCGGTCTTACGGAATCCGAGGAATCCTTCGTCGATAGTCGGTCCGTCCGGTAATTCGATCAGCAATCATCCTGAGGTCGACGGCGTCGTCTCTCCTTTACGTGGCAATCCGTGTACGACGTCGCAATACGTGTACACCCCGACAGATAAATAAATAAATGAAAGCGATACGCGGAAACAACGCATTTGATAGCCGTAAGAACGATATCTGCGAGATAAAAAACTGAAGATATATATTACATATTATAGGATATATATATATATATATATTCACAGACAAGATGATAGACATAATTACATATTATCGATGTTAACAGACTGACCACGATTGCGTCGGCTTTCATTTGCACCGCAGGTGGTATGGGAAGGACGTTGGATAATCATTAATTAATGGGCAGCCGGCTTTAATAAAATGCATCATAAATGCATTTCGGCACTAATCGCACAGTAATTGAACTCGTTGATCGAAACAATTTCTCTCGTTTCGTAACGGCATCTGATATCGTAGTCATCAGCGTAATCGACAGAAATATTGTTTATTAACAGGAGGCACGTGTAATTCGTGTGTATTCGCGCGATATTATTAGAAATAGCTTTAATACAATTTCACGCATGCTGCACTCGGCGAAGGTTGCGTCCCAGGTCTGCGCTTGCGAGCCGAGCTTTGCCCAGTCGTACGTGAGACGAGCAGCTAGACGCACGCCCGCCGATCCTCCGCTCGTGCATGAACATCGAGACAAGTGTGTGGCTGCTGAAACGAGCCGTCCATTTGCATTTCAATGCCCTCGTCGGTCCGAGCAATGCTCCGTTTCCCTTTCTCGGCGGCTGTAAGCGTCTGGCTGAATCGCTCATTTAAGACAGTTCCTCCGACTTCACCCTCGTAATATTTCCTTAAAACTTAGTATGCACATGCAGAGAGCGTGAAAGTTAGTCGGTTATCTCGCGGAATATGAAGGCGATTACCAGTCCCCTCCCCCCTCTGGAATGTCAAGTGAGTCACGTGTCCCACGCCATCGGGTCTGAATAAAAGTGTGACATTGATATAATTCCCCCTCCCCCCTCCCGTAAAGAGACTCACGGATATATCATCGTCGAAAATTAGGGGCGTGCAACTTTGAATCGTACCCCATTAACGTATTCGAGTTGCTCTTCGCGAAATTAGATTTGCAGTTCAAACTGCAGAGGCGGGGACACAGTATTCCAATATAATTCAGAGGGACGAAATATGCGAAATTACCATCATTATCCAACGACAGATGCTGACGGTGGCAACATACATGTGAAACTTCCAGCGAGCTAATCGATTTCAATCTGAAGTTCGGTCTGCAAATTCCGACCACCTGTTTATGGGGAGCGGTGATTACCGAATGAAATTATGTGCACCTGTACGCACGCAGTTTGAAGTGCATGCATACATTAATGCATACCTATCCTACCTTCCCGGCCGTCCGAAACTTCTCCTCGCGGACCTCCGGGCGCGCTCGGTGCCAGCCTCGGTACCGACCGAGAGGGACATCGATTTTCTGCCGAGCGATTCGATGTTCATACCCGACCTGCCGCATGAAGATCATTGGTGTAAACACGAGGCGGCCATGCGCGGAGGTTTCGGATAGACCGAGAGAGCGTCGTGCTTCTCTCTCTCTCTCTCTCTCTCTCTCTCTCGTCGCTCTCGCCGCCACCCCCCCAGAGTACACAGTCGCGCGGATCCCTTTGCACGGCGGATGAGTTTAGATTGATATTGGCTGGCGAATGGATTTATCTAAAATTAGAGTCCCCGTACCGTCACACAGGCTTACGGTACGTCTCGACGTCTCGCGTACCGACACAGCCTGACACACCGATACAACATCGCGCGCACCCCCTCGTCGCGCTAAAGTTAGTAACCGGTTGCCTTTGTCGATACCGCGATAACCCGATGATGCCGGTGCATTCTAACTTCGGCGTATCGAGGAAGCGATATAAATCCATGCCGTTTGCCGAATGCGATTCATTGCACCTCGTCTATCTGAGTCTCGAGAAAAATGATTTGACGAAACGTCTCGCACTTTAATCTTGTGGATGATTAGATCGTCCACGCGCATCGCTTTTCTCACTGATTGTAAGATATTCAAGGAAAGCCTCACGTTCAGAAAATTGGAATTGCGGGATTCGACAAGTAGGGAACAGAAGCATCACGGCCAATAAAGAGGGACAGGCATGGCCAGAAGTTCTCGAATCGAGTCTTGTAGCTCCTCGGAGACATTTCTCACGGGACGGGCGAGCGGACGATTAGATTTGGACTTGCAGTTTCCTAGATTTCTCGTCGATTCCGAAGCGGGGATGGCGAAAGGGCCGCTACGCCCCCCGAGGCAAATCACTTTCATCCTTCGATCTTTTCCGCCTAGAAGCTTAGGCCAATTTCGACGTGTCGCGCCGGGAAAACGTAGGGCGTGAGGTGGGTGGGTTTTTCTTTCTCTCCCTTTCCGCAACATTACACGAGAAAAGGGAGGAAGGCGCAAAGGGGATGAAAAGGGATGAAAGAGAACCGTGGAGTTAGAGGATCGTGTTGACAATGGGAGGGACGGATGCAAACGAGAATCCCTCGCTAGATGTTGCTACGGATCATGTCGAGGGTGGATTAATGATGAGGGAGAACGAAACTTCGGTGGAAATTGTTTATTTCTAATAAGCTTAGGTCACAGGTAAGCTTGGGGGGGGGGGGCCTTGGTAATGGCCGCGGCGGGAGAGGATTTTAACGGATATCCCGGCAATTCTTGCTCGAATTATCGTGAACCGTTTGCGCGACAACAATTGTGGAAGCGGCAATCTTTATAAAGTTTAATAGCCGACGGCGTCGCAGCTCGCGTTCGATTAACCAGGTACCGCATGAATTTCAAAAGAAAGCGTCTCGTTGCAGTTTCAGTGTACTCTCGGTGCAAATGAGAGTTGGATGGAGTTCGCGAAATTCTAAAGTCACGTCTCCGCGGGCTTCGTCGCCTCGGCTCGCGAACGCATTTATAAAATACAGACGTGACATTTATGATAAACTATCTGTGCCATTCCAAACATTTGCAATCACATTAGCACTTCGATGAAACTGAAACTATTTTTAACAATGTCGCGCGCAACATAAAGTTCGTTTCTTCTCTATCTTTCTTTCTTTCTCTCTCTATCTCTCCCTCTTTGTCCTTCTTCTCATTTTTAAACTTTATGCTGTAATATAACTTTGTTGAAGTGCTTCTCGACATTCGTTGTTACAGCAAGATTTAATCATTTATTATTCATCGATCGTGAATTACTTATGAAATATTTTCCGAGAAATTCGGTTCTGCCCTCATTATTTATGCAGAAAACGATGTGAAATTATTATTTAACTTTAAACTATAGATTTACGTTAAATTTAGATTCGCTATTTTCTTGATAAAATTTTATCCAATCATTAATTACCTTCCTAATTAGCAGCTGTTTTCATTTTTGTCGTTGTAAAAATTAATTTTTTAGTAATCATATCCTATATTATATTTTCATTGAATAATTATATAGGATATAATTGTTGCGCCTTAACAACCGTAGAATAGCGTTTCTCCGTTCGGCACAGTTTGGAAAAGACATTTAACAGCAGGAAGTTGTAGAAAAATGTTTATACTTTTAGCAGTATATAGCGGAGTGTTGCCGAACACATTCGAATATCTCCTGCAAAAGACGACGGATTTCACGGGGGAAGGCGTTTTCGTATCAACAAACTTCCACGCGAATTTTACAGGCCCGTAAAGTATATTGGTTTTCTTTATGCTCGCCCGGCAGGTTCGTTAAGTGTAGCTATTTAATAATTTACGGTTACCATTTCTCTGCCGGAAACGCTTCCCGGACGACGAAACCGCCGTGCCGCGCCCGCCGGGCCGCGCCGTTGTGCCGCGAACGTTCATTTATTTCCAGCGACCGAATATTCTGCGATTCCGAGCGAATAATCTACGGCGGCGCGATTTACGGGCCTTCGTGACCGAGTTTTCCTCCCTAAACAGATCGATACCCGCGAATGGCGGCGACGTGAATTACTTTATTATCGGCTCTCTCTCTCCGCGCAACTATACTTTTGCCGAAAAAAAAAAGCATTAACGCACGCGATGTTCCGACATTTTGAAATAAATGATAAAATACATTTTTATCGATACTGAAAGCGAGAAGGAAAAAAAGCGAGAAGTGAGCGAATGAGAGAGGAAGAATTCCGCCTTTTAAGTCCTCCATTTTCCGCTCTCTTATTGCAGGTCTATCCCTTCTCGACATGGTTTTCGTCTGAATATCCAGAGCTTTGCTCCCGCAGTCTCGCTCGTTCCCTCGCTTTTTTCCCTTCTAACGACTGAACACAGTCTGGCCGTGACAAGTATATCGACCGTTCTCTCGCCATCACCGTCTTCCTCTTACCTACACGCACTCCATCCTGTCGAAAGAAATGCCACACTAACGCGCGCGGTAACACTGGAATGCTGTCGAAACTGGTGCATTAATTCTCTCCTAGTTGCTTATACTTCGGCAGTAAACGGACGTGTATCCTGTTGTTTACCTTCCAGTCATAAAAAGTTAATATTGAAACTTGGAAAACTTGCAGCGTTGAACTGAAATTCAGGAATCTAAAAATTTCACTTTTCTCTATGAAAACTTATCTACAAACAAACCTCAAGTGTGCGTACACATTCGCCGTGAATTCGCGTGTACACGCTAACTGTAAGACAAAAAACTGTAAAAGTTTTCAAAGTAAAATTTAAATTCGCAAACTAAGCAACTCGCATATATTTTGCATCTTTTAAGATCCCGTATATATAGCAATTCTAGCATTTGTCCCAAGTAAGATCATCCTATATTAGGATAACGATGCTTCATACAATCGATTGTCTAAAGTTGATTACATCACCGATTGCCGATTATCCATTCGGCATTCCTACTCGTAATCTCCCCTCAATCGCTCGAAGCGAGGGAGAGGAACGCGATCTCTTTCGATTAAGTCTCTGGTGTAACCAGATTGCCAAATCGAAGAGAATCCAAGAACTCTCTCACGGCGGAGGGTTCCTTTTTTCTTCCTTTCGTCCTATCGCGTTCCCTACCTCTTCTCTCCTGCCTAAAACCCTCTTCTCGACACAGTCGTGTATCCTTGCCTTTGTGCCCGGCTACTTCCGCCAGCCTCGCTACCTACCCTTGCCCTTCCTCTGGTCACGCGATCGCTCTTACGGGGATTTTCCAGACTGTAAATTGCAAAAGTTCTAACGCGACTTTCACGGTATCACGTCTCTAAGCCCGGCTCGTTGTTTCTTCTTGTTTCAGATCCTGAGGCGGCCCCTGGGATCCTAACGCGCTCCGAGGGTAAGTTTCAGTTAATAATACAGAGGTTCATCAAGATTGACCTCTAAAGATGATAATCGCTTTAACGTAGATTGAATTTGGAAATTGTTCGCGGTTTCCCTAATGGGGATCTGCAATTTTAAGTAAATGTACGGACTTTGGTAGAAACGCGGAATGACTATTAAATTATATCTATATTATTCTATAGGCATACATTCGATTTCGTGATGTGCGTTGCATGTAAATCATCGACCAATCCAATCACTTTGTATAAAAAATAATTTAAAAACGCTCCAATTCTCGGAATATGCATAGCATACGAAAATTTCTGGACTTTGAATCTTTTCGAAAATTCCAAATATTCTCGACTTTGATTCAAGGATCACTTGAGCGAGAAAATCAGTACAATACCCGATTCGAGTTCGGTTAATTCTAAAGTCCGAGAAATTTGTGAAGGGCACACCGCGATTGTTTTTCGCCGTCTGACGAACGCGCCTCTCTCGTCCGTATACTCCGCGCGAACACTTGATCTGAAATTTATCGAGGTAACAACAAGACGGCGCGCGATGCCACAGAGCGTCTCCTTCTCTCGGGGCCCTCGAAAAGTTCGCTCGTTCTTGTAAAGTGCTGAAAACAATTCCGACGCGAGCCGCTATTCGACGGCGTCGCTTTTGTATCGAGAGCAGCCGGAACAGCGAAAGTTTTTGCATTCCATTATCACGCGGCGCGATTTATCCTGCGCCTCGGAATATGCAACAACATTTACGTTCGTATCCCTGCGTTGCGATCGTGAAAACATTTTCCGGTTAAATATAAAGAATAAAACAAGATCCGACAGAAATGTTTTCCAACGAAATTGTTAATAACTAAATTTATATTGGTTACTTTAAAACGGTAATAATTTCCTTCGGTAATGACTTTTTCGTAAGTATATTTACCTTCTAAGCAGCTCTGCTTTAAGTATTTTTAATTTCAAAGTTAAAATTACACACTTTCTTCGAAAAATACGCCTACGTGGCTGCGAACCCCCATTTTCGTATTTTTATGTAGATCACCTTCGCTTGAGTATGATGCTAAAATTATTGCCTCGGGCACCAGTTTTCGTCGAAAGGCGGCTATTAATATTTTTGCGAAGCCGAACCGTGAAATTTGTGGCCTAATAGTTCCTTTGATCGCACGGCGAATCACGCAGATGTGTTATTAATGTCTAGCTTCCATTGCATATGCATATGCATATTAATTCTAATACGCGCGCCTCGCTGTCGGGGATCACACTGGAGGGAACGAGCGTATGTAATTAAATCTAGGTGCCAAAAAGATGTATATTAAATTAAAAATGAATATCGCTCCGCTGCGAAATAGCGACGGTGGGGGAGAGGGAAGGGGGGCGGTGTAAACGAAGAGTAAACAGAAAATTAAAGTACGCACGGTCGTGTAAAAATTTTACAGCGCTCTATTTGCGATGTACATTGCACCGGCGGCGACGCCCCGACGTTATCGCACCTACAGCTGCCTAAACGGGAAACCTTCGGGGAAAGATTCGCAAAATTACGTCCGCCGGCGACGCTCCTCTATCCCAGCGAGGATGAATAAATTAAGAAAAGAGCTATACTTGGCTTTCGACTGGTGAAGTCCCGTGCGTGCTTAATTAAATTTAACGCCGCACTTGGCGCGGACTCGCCTTCGGCTACCATTTTGTCCCCCGATGTTCCACGACAGCGATAGAAAATAGTATACACCTAGCGAAGATATTATGCAAATGTTTGTTTACCTCTCTCTCTCTCTCTCTCTCTCTCTTTGTCTCTGCATTTTTGTCTCTCAAGTGTTATACGTGTAGATGCTAAAATGCTAAAAAACCTAAAAATTATATCTCGTTATTTATTAAATCACTCGCAGCTCTAAAATAAGGTCTATATATTTCGTCCATCCTCGACGCCCGATTTTTGTCATCTTGGCCATCACGATCGATATTGAAAAACGAGTGTCAAGAAGATACTCAATGATGGTTTTACATTCTGACGCGCGTTGCTTTCCAAAGAAACGTTTTCGACGAGAATAATCTAATTCGCTCGAAATGCCTCCAATCTTTTTTTATCGGGATACATACGTCGACGAAGGGAGAAGAATAATATGTTTTTATGGTCCACAAGTTTATCCAATGTCGGGAGCCCGAAACGTGATTTAATTCCGTCCTTTAATCACGGCCGATGACAGGAGGCTCTCATAAAACTGAGCGTCATCCCGAGACAAAACGTAGCTTCTCCCCCTCTGGCGACCCGTTGGCTTTAAAAGACAAACCCTAAGTTCTTCTATCCGTGGCGGTCTATGTAAACTGAACTCTGTAACGAGTTTTCTCTGCGCCCAAATTGGCGTAAATCGAAATGAAGTTATCAACGATAGCAAAGCCATTTTAAAGTTAACCGTGACTTTAAAGTAGCGGTAAAATAATTAGTTTGAGAAATAATTAATTAATAGAAAATATATATATTTATTAATTTTTTCGTTACAAATTTTCTAATCTATCTAAGAAGTAAAATTAATTAATGCAGATATTGTATTTTATTTAGTGACATTTCTTGATATCTAAATTTATTGATTACTACTCAATGCCGAACGCAATTGGAGCAAATATTTGCAAAAATAAGCTTTAATCCCGACGAAAACTGTATAAATCCGTAACTCTAAAATTTCGGGTTTCATCCGTACGCAGCGCTCCACGTGCGGCTTCTGCAACATCCCCGTAATTTCCACCGTCTTCTCTCTATGGACCGAATGCCCTCGAGATAGGGAAAATATTAACCAGAAAAATGTGTCGAGAAAAAACAATCTTGTCCGTGTGTAGAATGGACGGAAAAAATCGTGGGAGAAAAACTGAGAAAACAAAACGGGTTAAAGGCGGGGCGACGATGGATGGTCGCCCGGGGTGTTCTTGGTAAATTCTTACGCTCCTGAATGCCACCCTTCCGCCCTTCCCGATCAATATTGAGTTGGTGGGGCCGAGGCAGGATGGTCGACTGCGAGGGGAGGTAGGGGACCGTGGAGCCGCGGAGGGTTAAAACTGGGTGAGGGGTAACGTGGGGTGCGTCGTCGCGGTAGAACCGGCGGTATCAGCGGGTGCAGGGGGTGATGCGAGAGGCATGTGAGTAGCAGGGGATATCTGACGGCACGGGGGGATAGGAGGGTGCGGCGACAGTGGAGGGGTTGTTTAGGTGGGGACGGTGGTGGAGAAGCTAGCGCTGTCATGGCGCCGCGCAGCATCGCCAGGCAAGCGGTACCTCGGTATACTCCCTCGCGGCGCGTTACATGTTCTTCAGGGCTCCGCGATCGACGGCGACGAGCGACCTGGTGAAATTCGCGTGTGTCCGCGTTATCGCGCACTCGCGCGGCGAGCCGCTCGTCGCGTCGCGTCGCGTACCGGGCGTCCTCGCGTCCTCGCAAGCGCGGTGTCCCACTGCTCGCGCTCTCTTCGTGACCCCCGCCGTGACAACTCTGTGTCACTGACGGCCGCCGACCATCGTTGCGAAGACGTGGTCCGGGAAAACGTGAAAAGCGGCTGGTGACTCGAATTATAGGAGAGATCGCGGCGCGACGGTGTTCTTCGTTTTATCAAGCACAGATAACGGTGTCATTTGAGTGCACGCGATTCAAACAGCAGTGACGCGAGTGACGGTGCGGCGATCATCCACGCGTGATCATCATCGCGGGGATTCATCGCGGCGGTGAAGAGCGGCACGCGCTCGTCTGGCTCGCCCGCGCCGCCATCGATCGCGAAGGTCGAGGCTGAAGGTCGCGGATTCGTCATCTCCGGGGGTTATCTGCGTTCGCCAAAACTCAGTGATCTGACTTTATCCCGGCGACGCGGTCGGTGCGCGCGCTTTCCTACGGATATAGGAGCGCCCGGGTATCGAGATTCCCGCTGGTTCTTAGTGCTGCTGGTGGTGCATGTTAGGTGAATCGATGACGGACGAAAGGAGATCGTGATAATCGAGATCTCGTTACGCGATGTCGCGGTACGACCGGACACGTGACTGAGGCGGAGCAGCGGCGCGGGATCTGGTGAGGGACCTTCGCGAGGTTCTGAATCGGGGAACCGACATCGGAGCGAAGATAGGCGGGGGTGGCCGCCGCGGGTGGATCGAGCTGGCAGCGGCTGGGTTTCGTCGCGACGTGCTACTAGGAATAACAATGTCCTAGCGAAGGCAGGACCGCGTCTCTAGGCCGATCCCCCTCATCCTGATCCACTTCTCTTCCAAAAACCTTCACACGTTCACACACACATACACACACACATACACACACATATCCCGTCGGTCCCCTGATCACCAATGTAACACCCAACCTACCATCATCGCGTCCTACACCCGCGCTCGTGCTGCTACAGATTCGACTGCACACATGTAATCGGCCGCGCGCGCGCACACACACATACGTTACATGGGCACGGTAGACGGTATATAGAGACATATACACACTCGTGTACGCGCGAGAGGAGCGTAAAAGAAAGAGAGACTTACACACGTACAGATTCGCAGTTTCGACGCCCTTTTCCCGTTCGCATCTTTTCCTTCCGTTCTTTATCGTCGAGCCGACGTATCGTCGCGACCCCGTATCACGCAGGACACACATACAAACGTGGAGACGTGCGCGGGCGGACACCGGAAAGGCACGTACCTCGGAGACGGGCGCGCGAGCCTCCCGAATCCAGCCAAGTCCAAAGTCCTTAATCCCGTGGGGTGATCCTGGCCCCGCCCGTACGCGAAGGAACCACACCCCGGCGAGCGAGAGAGCGAGAGACCGAGAGACCGGGAGGAGGAATTCAGGGTCCGGATTTAACAGGCTCCCGGTAAGCTCCCGGCATCAGCAGTCGATTCCTTTTCTTTTTTTTCTTTCCGCGCGTTTCTCTCGTCGTCCCTTTTTACCATCCCCCGCCCGCCCGCGCCCATAGCGATGCGACTTCGGGAGTAACCTTGCTCCCGGCACGACGAAAGAGGAAGGGTGGCCGAGAGGCGAGAGGGATGAAGCATCGGCTTCCTCGACCTCGGCTCGCCTTTCATCCCTCTCTTCCCCTTCGCTTCGCTGTCGCGGCTGTCCGGCCCGATAGTGCACATGGCCTCGTTCCATGCTGGATGCAGGTTGTAACCAGCGCGGTTGGGTCGCGCAGGTTAGGTCCGTCTGCGACACGGAGGACAGGCGGCGAGAAGGATTTGGCGAGGGTGAGGATAGGTCGTGATACATGCGCTCGGCCGATGAGGCCCGTGCGACCCAGCGGCTTGCGGGTAATTAGTACTAATTACGCGCGTAGAAGTCACCTGACTGCACACATGGCGATCCTCACGAATGATCTCTGCGAGACCCCGAGATTCGTGTTTCCCTTTGATCAGCGGAATGCTTGAGCAGTAGCCGGTAAGATAATTATCCACGCTTGATTGAAACGATGAGAGAAGTTGAGAATCGGAGATACAAGATCTGGATATCTGGACAAATTATTTGACGTGTTTATTAATTGAGTGTACATTTTTATATATTTTTATCTCTGATTCGCGCAGATAAGAAAAAAATAATACAACGTTGCAATTATTAAACGATATTAATTACGTCAATGGTACTGAAATCGATATATTCTGTTTCGCACAAGCGCGAACTGCACGGTTTCGTGCATCACGATATTGCGATGTTTGGCCTCGAATTTAGCAGCAATACGAATTCCAAACGTGTGCGCGCGCGATACGCATACACGGCAACCTCCTGCAGCTGGCAGTTGATGGAGGTGATTTTGGATTGATTTGTGCTTCGTCGTTGTTGCGATGCAGTCATAATTTCTGACAGCATTGCGACCGGTCTCATCCACGGTAAAAACGCGACGAACGGAACGTTTCATCGCGAATCGTCAGAGTGTCTTGTAAATATCGGCCGCAATATGCAATCCGGGAAAAATGGGTTTTTATGCGGTGGGAATTACGGACGGTGATAATGCTGCAGCAGAAATATAAATCGTGTTCGCATTGTACCGCGCCGGTAAATAAACATTTCACCTAATTGTCCGCATTTCGCGAAAAATATCGTGCACGTATGGAAATATCGAGAAGGGAGGGGAGGAAGGAAGAGAGAAAAGGATAAAGTATGAAATAGGTAAAAAATAATTTTTCATAACGTGATTAAAAGATAACGAAGTAGGTGACACGTTGACATAATATCGCTCGGTACATTCAGCGACGCGCGCGGATGGTATTTAAATAACATATATAGTCCAGAAAAATATACATTACTGTGCTCTTATACATGTGAAATATAATGCAAACAGACGCGTTTTAAAAACGCTCTTTATTGAAATGAATTACATGCGGAGTAACAAATATTGACGGGATAGTTACGGCTGGGAAGCGAACAAATTATTCCCCAGTCATCGACTTTTATAATCATTTTCGTGCTTGGCCAGTCGATTTCTGATCGTCAAAAAAAAAAGGCATTAATTAAACTTTCCTAGCATACCATCGCCATTGGTGGTCGGAGTTTGCCCAAGACCTCAGTCTCTTTCGATAGAGGCTCTCGGGAATCCTCGCCCGCGACTGTTGAATCTTTCGCAGATTAAAAGTTCCGCGCCGCGACCTAATATCGATCGAGATCGACGTTAGCGGCGCCGCCGTAGTCTGTCCCGACGGGCGATTTTATTGCCTCTTTGATGTTACTAACCCAGGAAATGTACGAAGGGCAGATTTACGGTTCGATACCCTCGCAGAGCCAATCACGCGGGGAAATAGGCTCGCCGAACCGGAATATAATTTACAAACTCCGAGAGTCAACTTGCTGTAATTTATGTATTGTGCACCGATTTTTTTTTAACTGTTCGGTTATTTATGGATACATTAAAGTCCATCTCGAAGACCGAAGCGCATAAAGTTACGCTTCAAATTGTACGCTACGTCTGGAATTTCATATTACAGAGTATTCGACTCAAAGAAGATAACTTCTTTGTGCGAGAAAAAAATTTATAATAAATTTTAACAAAACAGTTTGTATATAAGTTCACCGTTGAAATTGTAGTTTTATTGAAGGGTATAAAAGAATCCGACGTAAGAGATATACACTATAATCGCGGCGAACGCGGTTCAACGGCAATATTCGAGCTTTTACGATGCGAGCGTATATAACCACATTATACGTATACTTGCCGTGCTGGACGCAAGTTAATTTTCTGCCGATGTAAGCAGGTAAAAGCCGCCGCGCGATACCGGGGCGGAGGAATCCCCCGTGACTCGTTTTCGCCAGAAATGAGTCGGTGTTGCGGAGAAACGACCAGTTAGACGAACATTAGTCTTCGCTCGACAGCAGCCCGGTTCGGTCGGCCGGCAAAACCTAAGAGTAGAATTGGGTTAAGGGGCTGGCGGAACGAAGGAGTGCTCATCCGTGCACACACAGGCCGCGGGGTGGAAGTTCGGCGATTTCTTGTAATTGAATTTACCGTGACCCTTCGCCCGGTTATTGTTTCTGCTCCATTCCGTTCGTTGGCTCTTCCACCGCCGCGCCGGCCGGCCGGTCGGGCGTAATAATTTTTTTACAGGACACGTAATCACAAGTATCGGGAATTTCTCGTGAGACTTCCACGGGGAATGCAATTCCTCGTTTGAGACGAGCGCGGAAAAATCACGACGACTACGTCGGATCCTTTGTTCCACCATGGGAGTTTATCCGATTAGCGACCGGACTTTCGAAAAGGCTTTTGCGCGGTGCTTTGTGAAATGTATAGAGCGCGGACAGGCGCAGAGAGCGTATCGCGTCGCGTTTGAAAATCGTTTATTCAATAAAAATTCTAGAACGGAACACTGCATGCACGTATATACGTGTGCGTGCGCACGCGCGAGCGGTGTGTCTTATCGTGACTGCAGAGCTTTCGATCGGGCATTAATATTCATCCGCTCGAACAAGAATACAACTATTTTTCACGCGTCCGAGGACTTCTCTCTCTTTCTCTCTCTTTTTTTCCTCTGTTTTATTCTGCCAATTGTATCGTAACTAAACGTTTACAGAGTCGCGTGGGTGGGCGCGAAGAGGGAAAAATGCATTGTTGCTCGCAGCGGCCGCGAATAGCCCTCCGTTTTATCGCAGTCCTCTCCCCCCCTCCCCGTTTCTCTCCGAATTCTCGTTTAATCTCACTTGACCCGCTGGAACTGTCGAAATTCTCGACGCTAACGGACACTAACACCGCTGTTGCTCCACCACGCGGTGCTCTGCAATCAGTTTTGGATCGCTTCACACGAGTTATACTCGCGACGATACTGCGGAGCGATATTGGGTTCTCTCGTTTCGTTTCCGTGACTGACGTTTTGAGGAGTCGCAAAAATTTATCAATCCTTCGCACCGCACGCAAAATAACCGTTCGCTTGTTATTCCCGCGAACGGGAATACGAAGGGTATTCGATTATTCTCAATAAGATCTTGTCCAGCTGTACCCCGTAAGATTGCAGATCCGTCCGCGTCGCGACATCGCACGTTCAAGTGCAATGTCCGTCGACTTTGATCTTAAAGGTGACATCGTCGATTCCGCATTCGGAGCACGTCGTAATGGCGGCATGATGATTGTCGTTCTCGCTTGCCCTCGAAGCCGTTTCTGGGGACGTTAGCTATACACGATTTCCGTGATATTGACGGGAAGCATCGAGAAACGGACGCGCTTCTTGTACACATGCCACGGCCGCGATACCTTTCGTACACGAAGCATCGCGTGCCGGAACACGTCCGCGGCGTCTCTTTCAAACGCGTCCGATCTCGGCGGAGCAATTAAGCTGCTTTATTGTCGAACGAATGGAAAAAAAAGGACGCAAAAGAAAAACGCGCGAGAGAGCGCGCGGCGCGGATTAAAGCGCTTTTTCACGTGCCACTGGCCGACAACCGGGATCTCTGTATTAACGAGAGGAAGCCCGGCAACGTGTCGCGCTTCCGCCATTAACGACTATCGCCGTCGCTTCGGACATCGAGCGCGATATTTAATCGTGCCTCCAACGTTAGCGTCATTTTTATCGAGCTTTTGCTTTTTTTTCTCCTCTCCCTCCCCTGCTCTCTCTTTTCACGGGACAAAGTGCGAGTTTAGCGACACGGCTCGGTTGATCGCGAAGGGGATGAATTGTTGCATCCCCGCGCTGTGCATCATCGCCGGTATATCGTCAGCGTCAAAGCCGGTGATGGCGATGCGACGCGTGTGGCAACGAAGTATTATATCGGACCGATCCGATGACGCACTCGGTGACCGCCGCGGACGAGCAAATTTCTCTGACCGCTCTTTTTTCACTTTTTTTTTTTTACGAAAATGCCTTGCTAGTTCAGAGCGGATAAGCTCTCAGAGGGAGGTTGATCGACACCGGCTGCCGAAATTGCGGTGGCGCGGGATGCGTCCGTCCATTCGTTCGTTCGTCCGTCCGTCCGTTCGTCTGTTCGACCAGGTCCAGGCTCGTTAAACTGCGAAACTGGCAAAATTTCTGCAACGCGGCTCGCGCGAAACGAACGTGGAATAACGAATGCAGTTTGCCTTCACCCGCACAGTTGCATCGGCTGTGAGTTATCGTGTGCTGTTTAAATGTTAAAAATGATGCGTCAGAGCACAAACGGTGTCTGGGTTATACGATACAGGAATTCGCGATGGTCAAGCAACGGGCGATAAAATTCATATATTTCTACATAATCGAACATATTATTTTACATTTCGGTCATTGATCGTTAACAGTCATTAATTATTATTCTCGGTGGTGGGCGGAAGACGCGAAGCCGCGAATCGCTGCTTAACATCGTCGACGTTAAGATCGCGCGGTCTATGTGGAAGCTGAATGATATCGCGTATCAGCTACGAATTAATTCCGGCAGCCGGGGACGCGTAAAATAGAAATTTACGATGGCGCGGCGAGGCGAGGTGCCATTTTTCAGTGTCAGCCCTCGCGCCAGGTACGTTTAATTTAATCGGCCATGTGCGAACTCTGTTCGCCGCGCCTGTGTGTGCGCCACGGCCCGAAATGTCAGAGTCCACCGAACACGCTCGGAGGCATAATCTGTCCTTCGAGTGCCGGGAGCGCGAAAGCAAAGAGCCGATCGAAGGCACTCTCGCGCGCGAAGGAGATCGCCGCGCGCCGATTGTGCCGAACACGCGATAGCTTTTCGCGGCGGCTTCCGTAGGTCGAGGGTTGAAGGTCTCTTAACGCCTTGGCGTGGTCCGCTATCACGTTGCAACTTTGACCTCCATATCTAAGCGGGGACGAACCCGCCGTCGCGCTCGAACGAATCTCGTGCACGCATCCGTTTTATGTGCATTATCGTACTAAGAAGCTGGTAATAACTGTACATGGTGTCCTAAAATTGGCAGATATCCTTTCGGTCACACGCGGATTCTACGACAGTTCATTGTGGCATCGATTATCAAAAAGTCAAAAAGACGACATCTGATCTGATTGTCAGATTTTAATGAATATGAACATACAATTTGGCATCCATCGTGTCTATAGAATCTTACGAGGAATTCTAGTACACCCTGTGTAAAAGCTTGATCGGCATACCTTCGCTTCCCATTTCCTCGGGCTTCCGTGCCGCAACGTCGTTAAGACTGCATTTTCACGACTAATCCCCGCGATTGGTCGCCGCGGCCTCACTCACTCACGTGCTAACATCGCGAACGATCTGGCCACGCTGGGACTTTTCTAATCGTTCGTGGAACGAAAACCGATTTCCAATTAGGTGCCGCAATTAAGCCCGCAGCTGAATCTCTCATGCGAGAACGGTACTTTCGTCTCGGCTGCAAGTCTTGATTAAAGTCGCGATTCACTGCTGGCGTGTGTGTCGAGTTATCGATATTTTCGTTATCAAAACCTTTTTATCAGCGGCGGGCTAGCTCGAAGGAATGTCAGCTTTATAACTGCCGCCGCTTTGTGTGGCAAAGAGAAATATCGACGTGCTGGACGTATGTGAACTGGGGTTTATTTAGTTTCGAGATTGACGATTCGTCGTCAGTATAAGATTGAGTTTGCACTTGTCACTCGAACCGCGAAACAATTGATTGTATTATCTCGATTAAAAACAGATACGTGTAGCATTGATCGTATAATTATTATTTATACAGCAATACTTTTCAATCGTCAAATACGAGAGAAACACAATTAAGTAATAATTTTCCACTCGTTGATTTATAATAGTTCTTTAATCTCTGTCTACTCTGTCCTTTGATCTATCTTAATTATGTAATTATTTGATTTGTGGCATAAACGTTTATAAAGATGATAAATAAGAAATAAAAATCAAGCGGAATTACACTAACAATAAGCCAATCTGTCAATCCGATCACGGCAATCTGGTGCTTATATCTGTACGTGATTTGCTGTAAATAGTACGCGATGCAATCGGCACATCTGCAAAACCGCATGTTACGAAACACGATTTTTGATTCGTACCTGTATAGCATACATATTTTTTCCTGTTCTCCCTCCAAAAAAGAAAGAAAAATCGTTGGCGGAAGGCAATCGAGTGTCACTTTAATAGCCGCGGTGCATCGACCACAGATTTATCCAAGCTAATGCAGTGCGACGACGCTTTATGGAAAATCGATTTCCATAAAACCCTCAATTATATGTATATATATGTATATATATATATATATATGTATGTATGTATGTATATACGTATGTATATGTTATGGATGCATAGACGATGCGTGTTGCGCAGCGCCATGGCTGGCGTCTATTGCATTTACACTTTACAACCGTGAACACCGTAATTGAAACCACCGCTCTACATAACCGAGCCGCTCTGCCAGGTGTAATTAAAGCGGCTCCCTTGTAACCGTCCACGGCGACAGCCGATCTCCTGTAAGCGACACTCGGGAGGACGCATGATAGCACGGAATAAATTAAAAACCAGTCCGTAGTCACTAGTGTCTCTATAGTCTTCTGGGATTATTTTTTATGTACATGTCTATATGTGTATGTATATATATATATATATATATATATATATATATAACTTATATATACATATATGTATGTACATTTTAAAAAATTTTACTTTAAGAAATTTTATCTCGCCAACTGTATCTGTTAGTCGCTTTTGAATGCAATCGTTTATTTTTATACGCTGCAACTAGCATCGCAACGACGCAGAATACCGGTGATGTACACCGTCCCGGCGACGACAGCGGGTATTCATCACCATCGGCGTTCCCAACGGTGCTCAATTTTTCCTTTGTTCACCTTTATGAACCTACACTTTTTATACCGTGACGAATAGCAGCCATCGATTCCGCCTTTTTCCCCTTTATCTACATGTCACCCTCCCCGTCCATACGTAAGCTCGTAATCCGATTATATCGCTTTGCGCTATCCCCTCCCCCCCCCTCTCTCTCTCTCTCTCTCTTTCTCTCTCTTCTAAACGCTCGCGCTATAATGCGAGCGTTAAAATTCTGCAAAAATTGCCCGTGGAGCGTCGCACGCGCGCTATAATAAGGCAATCACGGGGCGCGAATGTGTTACGCGGATGTTACGTGGACAATTTTAGTATCGAGCATCGATCCAGGTGGCTGCGCGTGAAAGAGGAAAAACCGATTTAAGATAAAAATACCCGCTGAGGTCTCCGACGTCTCGTCTTCGTGGCGCTGCATCAATATCCGAGATCCACTCAGTCAGGGGTCACCGTCTAGCGTGCTAATAACAGCCGTGTAAAATTCGAATAGGGTGCAAGTAAATCGTGGATTGAAAAATCGAAAAACGATACTTAAAGCAGTTTAATACAAGTGCAACGTATTTCTCCAAACCTGCAATGCTGATATCTTTCGAGTTTGTACAGTTTGTATAAAACAAGCGTAAAACAATAATCGTGTTATAATATGGATTTATTAAAAGCTTCACAAATATGACATAGAATGATTGTAGAAACATGTATATGTTATTATAAATGCTATTAAAACGATATCCAGTGACAGAGACAATCTCTGATAATAGAAAAGTATACGTTTTATCACTAATACTATTGTTGTTCTCTTGTGCACTTGTTATGATTGTTCGTTTGTTACGATTTATCCATATTTTTTATTTAAATATTTTAAATAAATATGATTGTTTATCTCAACGGTGATCGCAGTGAGATATATCGGATTTATTTTACATTGATATATACGTATATATATTCAATATTATATATTTATACTCTTCTCGTAAGTTCTCTGTAATATTATCCATAAATTGAATATCACTTCAAATGTTTCAATATTTAAATATTCGTAATGTGTATCTGGAAAAGAGGTATCGACACGATATGCTGTCGCGTTTTTATTTTATAAACCGTACACATGTTTTTTTTATATAAGTGGCGCTGACACGCGCACTCCAAGACGGCTGTCTCTAATATAAAAATCCTTTTTGCCATAGACATCAAAAGTTTCAAAATTCAGCGCGTGCTTACAACTCTTTCCATGTGGAGCTTTCTAAGGAGAGCGCGCGATATATCGAGATCCGAGATCTTCAGCGAAGTGGCGCGACGACGAGTCAAAATTGTATCTCGCGAGCGAGCTAGCTGGCTGCTCGTCTTATTTTGAGCACGGTATCAATCTCGCATTTCCCCCGCCTGCGCATGGCTATCCGTTTCTGGAGTGCACTCCGGAATTCGACTGGTCTCGACGGGGGCGGACGGCCGCGTTGTCGTCGAAAGCCCGCGCCGTCGAGTCCCGAATATAATATTTCAGAGCGCGCGCCACTCGGCGCATCGGAATCTAAAGGAGCCTCGAGCTCGCGTTTCTCCCCTTCGCCTATAAGGGAGAGAGAGAGAGAAAGAGAGAGAGAGAGAGAGAGAGAGAGAGAGAGAGAGAGAGAGAGAGAGATATTCTCCCTCGACGGCATATTATTCGAAAGTTACGGCGAGGTGGCTCGTACACTTCACGTCGCCCGGATTGCTGGTGATCCCGGGACGGCGTGCACCGCTCTAATTCGGCCTTAATGACCCTTTAAGCGGAATTTAAACGCGCTCGCGTACCTATCGTAATTCAGGCACACCCCCGGCCGTTCGACTGTCGTTCCCCATTGCCATCCCCTAAAACTGAAGTATCTCTGAGTACACCCGAAGTCGTTCTCTCCGTGTATTTCCGAGCTAATACATATAATCACAACGTTTAATTTTATCTTTGGCAACATTCGGATTGTTTGGTGATATGCACTTTAACTTTACATCGAGAAATATGTGCGATATCTGCGACACATAACAGGTCTCTCGAAAAATATTAAATTTCAATTCTCCGCGCGGAACCGCGCGTCGTATGCATCCGCGTTGCGTTCCGGCCGAATTGCTTGCGCCGTCACCTGTATTTAGAAAAATGTAGGCACGAGACATTCTCATTAAAATGACGACGTCGTTATGCGCCAAGACTATCAGAGAATCCCCGTCGTTTCCCCGTTTATTCCTCATCTCCCTTGTCTTTTCCACTTTCCTCCATGCGGCTCTCACGCGGCTCCCGTCCCGTCAGCTCTCGTTCCTGCTGCACTCACATTGGCCTACTTTATACTATCCCGGTATTATGCAAGCCAGGTCGTTCGAGACTTAGTACACGGTTAAGTAAGTTTGCGTCACCTGCTTTAGGCAGCTCGTAGACGCAACACGGCTATCCATGTTTCGTATTTTCACAGTTTGCGCGACGATTTTGCGCAGTACACGTGAGCACATATTGTTCCCTGTAAGTATAGAGACAGCGCCTTCCCATCTTATTTTGACATCTACTCGAAATTAGACCAACCAAAAGTAAAGTCCGTTCGTTTAAAAAAACGACCGTGTCTATAGCATGTCTAAACAAGTTCGTATACGTTTGACGCCTCGCGATACCAGGTTCAACATAAGAATCGGATGACTTGACAAGGTGCATAGCAATTTTTTTCAACAGCCGTTCGCACAATGGCGTCTCGTATTCTCCCACGTGGAATCGCGAGAATCGTTATAAATTATTCAGGGATACGTAGCGGGGAAAGTAATTCGCCGTATCAACGCGAGATTAATTAGCATCTTGATACTATTTAGCGTCACCGTGGAGGCGATGAATATTCATCGGGTAACCGGGGCAAAAACAGCGGCGCGTTTGACTATTCCCGGAACCAACCCCGGAGTATTTAAATCCCATTAAATCGCCGCGCGTCACTGCGCGTAACACAAAGCAGCCAGGTAAGTTATTTACGAGAAAACTGTACACTCGCCCTTCTCTCTCGAAAGCTGCGATTTCAACACGCGCCGTTAAGTCGCGGCCGTAATTCGCGCGGTTAAGATTTGGAGGGGGAGGGAGGGGAAACGTGCACGAGACAGGAATCGTGCTCTCGCGAGACCGGAGCACGTGTCATTTGAGGGAACAGCAATCCCTAACGATCTTATGCTAAAAGCTAGTTAGCAAAATCTCGATTCTCGCCATCGCATGGTGGCGGCCAGTATAGGAGAGTTTTTCGTAGAACGCGCCCCGAAATTAATATTTTCATCTCTCTTCCGCCGGAAACCCTCTCACTCGATACGTATATCCCGCCAGAGCGGCACGATAATAATTCACAGCCAACGAAAACAGTGAATTCTTCTTTGCACGAGGTTGTGCGTGTTCAACAGTCGCACTCGGCCGAGCCGAGCCGAGCCGAGCGGACACTTTAACGATTTTCGCTCTCGGCACGCAACGAGTGTAATTCAACGTCCGAATCTAGCTAAACGTCGGCCTTTATTATGCAGATTGCAGCCAAATGAAATTACTAGTCGTGCGCCGCGCGCGCGCGCGCGGGGAAAACGAGCGGTGTTTAAACGGTGGTAATCAATAGTGACGTCGCGAGTTACGTGGAAAAGTAAGCTTTTGAAAAAAAAAGAGGAAAAAAGACGCCGCAAAACCGGTTAGAGAAATATTGATCGGAAACGTTAAATGCAAGGCGAGTCGTGAATCTGTAATAACGACGCGCGCGCGGAGGAAAACGGCTTGAATCTCCCCAAATTGTATTCAAAGGCAAGCTACGGACTGTGGCGTCTGTGAATGGCTCGGAACTTGATCTCGCTCATAGTCAGCGAACCGCGAGCTGATCCGCTGACCTACCCTACCCAACCGGGCGCCGGCGTTATATTGGTTTTCACGGCGAGAAATGCGCTGAGGAAAGTAAATTCCCCTCCTCTCCCCTTCCTTCCTTCGTAAATCCCTTTTCCACCTCCCTTTCATCCCCGCCCCCGCCCCCTTGCGAAGCCTTGCGCAGCCGGCCTCGCCTGTGCACCTCCGCGGTTATTGCCCGGCATCCTCCCCCGTAAAAATCCCGGCCCGGCGTAGGCGGAAGCGAGACGAGACAAGCAAAACGGTTAAGTGCACTTCCCTCCAGCACGTTCGATTCAATTGCATCTGTGGGCTGCCGGCCGACTCAATAGAGAAGCTTCTACCGTTCCCTTCCCAACCGTCCGTCTCCCGAAGTCCGTTCACCAGGACTCCCGTCTCTTTCCCCTCTTCTCTTGTTCACCTTTCCGTCTCGGCCCTCTTTGGCCGCCTCGGATCTCTTGTACCGAAAAGAAAGGCGATCACCGGGGGTGAGAATACGGCTGGCGTAACCGCCAGCTCTGACTTCCCGGCTTTCCCAACTTTTCGCCTGTTCGCGTAAATCGCGGCTTTAACGTGCCCGTGGCGCTGTTACTTCTCCAATGTCTCGTCTCTTCGCGAGCCAAGTTGTAGAATTGTCTGAAATACGGCTTTTCCCTCGCCATGTATCGCAAAGTTCTAATCGCTCTGCATTTATATGCGAGAACAACACACACACACACACACACACACACACACACACACACACACACACACACACACACACACATATATATGGAAAGTCAGACTTGAGATTATTTTTATCTCGATGCGCTCGACGCGCGTTACATGAAATGTTACCAAACGCTATTCGAAGCTGTTAAATTGTCGTGGGAGCTTAGTTTCGAAACCCGCGTATTCTCGCTTCCTAACATTTCGATCAATCGCCGTTTCCCCGGCCTCTCGCGAGGCATTGCCTCCCGACGGCGGCCTCTGGATTTTCGAGCATCGCGCGTCAAAGGATCGCCCCGCGAGATCGCCGATCGCCGACAACGACCGACGTTCGCCAACGCAAGCTTTATTGGGAATCTTTGGAATGCGGCGTCCCCGGCGGGTCTTGCAGGCTCCCGGAAAACCGCGGAAATTTCAATCGTTTCCGGATCCTTGCCTTCCTCTCGCTGTTGTTTGCCCACATAGTTGCGCGCGTTCCTTCGCCGTTCTATCGCGCAATGTATAAACCCGGCCCGGGGTTAAAGGGCGCAGCGCGGCGCGCGCGTGCAAGAGGGCGCGAATCGGTATGCCGCGCCGTTTCCATCTGCAGTTTTGCGGTCGGCGAGGTGGCGATGCAGTTGCAGCTGCGGCCGGTCGTGCGGCTCATCGGTCGGTGACGCGTTTTGCGGCAGAAGCGGTCGTTATGCCGTAATGCGAATCGTCGCCGAAACAACCCCCCACCGATAAATACCTCGGGGTTTATGATACCACCGCAAATATCGGTGCCGCCTTTTCATAAACACGCCACAATTCGCGCTCGGAATATTACAATTGACAGAATTCACATCGGATCTTAAAAATCAGCGAATGGACTTTAATAAAAAATGTGAAATATCGTAAAAGTATTATTATAAAATTGTACATTAAATGTATGAGTTATATTAATTGCGAGTTATCGAGAACAAACTTCTTATGTATCAAATTGATTCTGGATAAATCTGCATACGATTTTTCATATTAAAATATTAAAAAGAAAATGAATATTAATATACCTTATATATATGTATAGTTGTTATAAGTTGTATGTGGTTGGCACAAGCTGTGTACTGTAATACGATTCTTCCTAAAGAAATTAAGTCGATAATAAAAGAAAAATACGCTCATTTATTATGCGGTAGACAGAGATGCAGCTGCAACTGAATTCGGGGAGGCAGTTAACCACGCGTTTTGCGGCGGTTATACCACAGTGCAAATCGGCCTAGTAAGTGCTTTGAATTTACAGTGTAATAGCGTACTATAAATGGATCTGATAAATGGATCCGAGCTTGAAAGCGAATGGGATCCATCGTAGAAATAAAAGTTTACTAATATCCTGCTGGTCTTTTATCAGTTCGGATTATCTTACTATTAGTCCAACATCTTTAATATTATTTGCAATGGATTAAGTTTTAATAGGTGAAAGGTTAATTCTTGTTAAAGAGTTTTAATATTACGACCTTAACTTTCAATAATATGGATGAAAAACCGTTCTTGGAGTTTTTGAAAATTTTATAATTATATCATAGATAGTTACTAACGATCCTTTAACTTGTTTCATAATTATTATTTTCGTTGGGTACGTTTAAATACATGTTGTATAGCGTTAACTTTTTAAAGTATTCTTATTATATTAGATATTATAGGATATCTTCGAAAGTATTCATTTCACAATATGCAACGCAAGAAAACAATGTTCAGAATAAATTTGTTGGTATAGTACGTAAATTGGAACGATTTTGTGATCTACAGGCAACGAAATTGTAAAACGGTGTGCTTAGCTGTTAGGTGTAGGATCGATAATCGAGCAAAAAAGCAATTTGTTTGCGTTGCTACGACCAGCAAGGCGAGTTTTGCGACCGCAGTAGTACGAACCGACGATTTGCTCCGACAAATACTTTGGTGTTTACTGTCCCTGCAAATTGTATTCGCGACAACTATTCGTGAATGCATAATTATTGCTCGTATATATATACGCAAAACTTTCCGACCGTTACGTATATTTTTTTTCGTTCTTTCCTCGCGAAATGGATTGATATATATACAAACATAACAGTAGCCAAATTCGGTATTATTTATGTTATGTTTGCGAATTTGCAATTGCAATACGAAATTCATTATATTCAATCCATTAAGAATCAAGAATTAGTTAAAATGATTATTTGAAAATAAATAATACGATTTAGTTTATAAGCTTACGAACAGCTCTCAATAATTTTACGGATGTGTTTTATTGATTCAACAATTAAGGATTAAATGCATGATTGAACGGGTATTTAGTTAACATGCTTTTATTTATGGATTTTTCGTGAACGACATGAGGATATAATTGCAAGCGATTTGTTATAAATAGAATATTATCGGTATAATATTGTCATTATGTGTGATGGCGAACGAGCGAACTAAAGATTATTCTTTCAAAAATTTCCGCTTTACATATGCATAAGAGTATTTATCACGTTAAATATTTCATTAAATCCACGATCGTAAAATCGAATTAATAATCGCCTTTAGAAAACCGTGCCATAATAGTATATCGGAAAATATCAATCTCTCGGCGGTGGGTAGGTAATAGCGAAATGTACCTACTTATCCGGATACGTTTAAGATACATTAGAGCTGGAATTCCACTCGAATGCTCTACGCGCTCCTTTCTTTCGCAGGAAGAATATTACAGAAATAGATCCGGCCGTCGCGCATAGCGAAAGGTTAAGACCATTCCGCGCGATAATAAAGGCGGGCGAGCGTATTTCGCCGGAGTGATATGAAATTCCGCGTTGCGATGCCCGCGCTCGGCGCATGCGAGGCGTCCACATCACGCGACGGATGTACATATGTATGCGTGGAAACAGAGTGCACTTTTATTTCCTCGGTTTCCCCCTGCCGCCCTCCCCGCGTGCACCGTCACCGTCCGTTTTACGCGAAAATCGCACGAAAGCTCGTCGAAAGCGCTCTCTCTCTCTCTCTCTCTCTCTCTCTCTCTCTCTCTCTCTCTCTCTCTCTCTCTCTCTCTCTCTCTCTCTCTCTCTCTCTCCTCCTCTACTTCTTACCTACTTACGTTCTCTCTCTCTCTCTCTCTCTCTCTCTCTCTCTCTTCCTCTCTACCTTTCTACCATTTTCGTCTCTCTCTCTCTCTCTCTCTCTCTTTGTAAGTAGAACCCACTGCACTATCGTGCGGCTAAAGACTCGAGGACTCTTTTCGCGATATGTTGCGTTCCGCGACCGAAAAAATGACGGTCGTCGCGTGTACCATGGCACTTTCATGCCACCGGTCTCTCCGCTCGTATTGCTACGTAATCTTCCCAGATTCGTGAAACATTTCTCGTCTGAACCGCGAGAAAATTGCTCTTTATCGCGGGAGGAGGGAGATTTCACGTGTCCATCCCCTTCTCGCATGCGCATTGGAAATATTTATCTCGAGAAACGCCACGTGAAGAGTGATCTGAGATGGCATTTGCTAAATCTAGCGTTCGTCGCGCAAGTTTATTTATAAACGATTTCGCAAGAGCACTCATGTAAGTTTGTTTATAGAAGAAAAACATTTCGGATTCGTCGCTAGATTATTTTTTTTGTACACACAATTCGGTTGTTCCGAATTTTTATATGTAATGTAATAGGATTGACGCATATTGGTTCGGAAAGCGGAAACGCTTTAAATTTTAGAGTGCAATAAAATATGATTGTGCACGTGAAATTGGAAAGCAAAAACACTTTAAAGCCCAATAAAATACGATCGCCTGTGTTTAATCAAACAGACACAAAGCATAATGCCAATGTGGAGCACGCAGTATAATAAATAAAAATAAAACTGCTTTGAAACATCATCAAGCGTATTTGAGCGAATAAAAGTGCTCATCAAGGCGAATACTTCTGTTACAAATTTTGGCATGAAATGTGATGCGGTATGTCCGTACGATACTGTGGAGAGATCTACCCTGTAGAGGCGTCTGTGTTGCTAAATTAAACGAATTTCATGACACGCTGCGCGGATGTGCATATATATATATATATATATATCTGACAATGAGATTCTTTTCTATAGTTACGAACTTTCTTGCACATTTAAATAGAAGCTACCTCCGGTTTACGTTTCTCATTCCGTAGGCGCGCAACGAAATCGCGTAGTTTCCAACTATTGTGACGACGTCTGGATAAACTTGCCCGTTAACTACAATCGAGTTAAGCACCCCGGCGTAGTACTAAGGCACGTCGATTTGACTTGCCGAGAGTTATCGACGTCTTCCTACGTCAATTTCAGCCAACGAGCTGGGATTTGCATAGAACATGTCGCACCTTGTTTGTACGCGGTCAACAACCTTGTATTATTCCTTGATCAACTTGTTATTTGCTTTTCTGGAAGAGGGGAAGAAACGTCTGAAATTTATTATCTTTGTTATCGTTGTGCATCATAATGCACAATGGAAATTACCGTGTACATACGACAAATAAGCATACATAAAAATATTTTATGTACCGTGTGATATGTTTTAAGGGGTCTCGCCATCCCTGAGGCCTTAAAATGATACCTGGGATTTTTTGTGGGTAAATAAATAACTTTATTTAAAAGCTGTTTAGAGGACATTGTTGTACATATATAAAAAAATAAAAAATGTTTTTTAGTTTCTTATATATGTACAACAATGTCCTCTAAACAGCTTTTAAATAAAGTTATCTATTTACCCACAAAAAATCCCAAATTTAGGTATCATTTTAAGGCCTCAGGGGTGGTGAGACCCCTTAAACGATAACATAAGCTATTATATTTCACATAATACCATTATATAAAAACAATTTTTATCACGATTTTCTTTTTTCCAACTTTTTATAACATAATAGGAATGTTAAAAAGAACGACACAACGCGATTTTCTTCTCAAGTATCTTTAAACCTCGCGACGGGGAAGACAGATATGAATGCAAAGAAAGAATCCCGCTGGTTTTTGGTTTAGGGGCGTTTAAAAGGGGATAAAAGACAGACGGCACAAGCGCGGACCGCAAAGCTACAGGGTCTTTCTGAGATGGCGCGGTCTTAATGCCGATACAGGAAGCTCCACTGAGGGTATTTCGGACGTTCATTTGCATAAAGCGGATTTCTCCTCCTCCTCCACACTTTTCTATTGCGTCCTCCCCTCCCCTCTTCTTCTCCCCTCCCATTCTCTTGCCCCCCGCTCGCTACCTAGCCGACGTCTGCTTCCTTCTACATCCGCTATCTGAAAGCACTTCCACTTTCTGTTCTCTCTGCCCTTCTATCTCGGCTCAGCACGCGTACTCGTTGTTTCGCTTTTATACGTCCTTCTGCCCCTCTTCATTGTACCTTTCAGCCTTACCCTCCCTCCCTCCCTCCCACGCCTCGCTGCACCCCTGCCCTCCTCCGCCACATACTGCTTATCTACCCTTTGTGTTCTCTCCGAGGAACTCGAATGCCTCCTCTACGCTCAAATATCTCTTCTTAACTTAGTTCACCAAGTTACTATTTTACTACTTTCGCCGTTTTCTTCCACGGTATTTTTCTTGCCGTTATTCAACACTTTTATTGTTTCTCGTTAACGCCTTTGTGTTCGTTACCAGGCGCGCACCTCTGGCACTTCCCCCTTTATTTTTCTGCATACGTTAGGCTTTCATGCCTTCGTCTGCTTTTATTTTTCGCTTCCCTTTATCTCCTCTTTTATATATCCGCTTTCATATATCAGCGTACCGTTTTTATTACCTGCTCCCATTCCTTCACTTCTCCTCGCGCGTGCTATATGACTTCTCTTTTATTTATCTCGCTTCGCTTTTATTGTCATCTCGCTCTAAACATTGCGCGTATTATTCTATCTCGTTCTTTATATTATCACCAGCGAGTCCCTCTTGGACTTGTGTCATCGTGAGTACTAATCCTTATTCCCCTCTTATAGCCCTTATTCCCCAAATCCATATATTTCGCATTTTCCACGCATCCTAAGAGACTCTCGAAGTTTCGTGCTCGAGAATTTCAGAGATTCTCTTAGCTGTACGGATGGTGCAGTCGATGACTCCCCGAGGGTTCCCCCAAAAGGTGATACAAAAGTCCAGTCGAAAGCGTAGGATAGCGGAAATAAGAGATATATTTCACTGCCGTTGAACGTGGGTGAATTTCGCTGCTAGGTCGATAGACGATAAATAGGAGGCGAGATGAAATAATGCTAGAGAATATCGCGGCACGAAAAACGATGGTCACGTATGATCGGTTTATTTCGATATGGGGCATAAATCAGATCTCGAAACTCGGAGAATTTCAAAAAAGTAAATACGTGATGTGCGTAGATCGTCACATCCGCTAACTATCTCCTATCATTCTATCAACCATTGTTTAACCTTGGACTACTTGAAGCCGCGAACTCTTGTAACAGAATTCCCGAAACCGTGCCATCGATTTCCGATTGAGGTGAACGATTTACGTACACTGTGCTCTCGGACAGCGCACTGCAAGCTTGGATTACAGTTCACGAGATTAAGCGCCTTTCCCTCGGCGGAATTCTCGGGGATCGATTACTTTTTCATCCGAGATCTCTTTCGAGGTAGCCGGTTCAAGCGCAAGTGTAAAGTTGCCTGCTGGGTTCGTTCGCAATTCGCAACGCTGGTTAACAATATAGTATATCTCCTGCAGTGTTAAATACATTGAAGTATTATTAAATCGCAATACATTCGTTCTTGCTGATAAAACTTGGCTCTCTCTGAAAATCCTAATTTACAACACATATGGATGTAATTATGAATGTTGCAGAGGAGATAGACGTATGTTATTCTTGCAGATCCTACAATTCGTTCGTGACTGTCATCAAGCTTCGACGGTCCAACGAATTTCGCGAAATCGATTTTCTCAAAAATTGTCAGTCAAAAAAATTATATCGTTCACACAATTGTTATATAATAGCGCGGACACTTTTAAAATGCCACCCCGAGTGACCTCGGATTCCTCGTTTTCATCTCGAGATTCTAGCGCCGGCGCGGATCTTCTTGCTCGGGGCGAAACCTTGGCAGTAATAATTAACATCCTCATCATCGGTGTTGGAGGACGTTCAAATAGATTCCGCGACGGATAGACATACCGTGGTGTGATATAACCGAACAGCCTCGAGGCCGTGCCAAATATACATACGCGTACACAACATCATTCCTAAATGCCTCGCAGCGGATACATGTTGAAGCCAAGAGAAGATCCCGGAGAAGTTTGTGGAACACGTACACGTATACAGCTGTGTGATTACAGCGATATATAGATCTATCAAGCGTTCGCAAAATTATCAGAATGCGTACCTTCGGCCTCATTAAATACTCAATGCATTTCGGTAATCGTGCCCTCCTGCGGAACCAATCTGTCGTCAATCACATAGGTCGTTAGAGAAAATTACGTCTCCGTGATTGCTATTAAAGTTATCCAAGTTAATAAGACCAAAAGGGGAAAAAAGGGGGAAGAAAATTCGCGATTTCGCTACGCAACGCGGGAGTGGCCGATGGCGAGAAAGTCGCAAAAATGGTTAATGACGAAGTTGGCCCAAGCCAATTTAGAAAGTTACGTTTTCCGTCAAAAGACGACAATCCGCAGAAGTTGGACAACCGTGTAAAGGAACTTTTTAAAGAGCTCGGTCGTTTGTCACGGTATATGACAAACTCTCTTTGAAAGTTAACGTGGATGATAATCAATTTAATTGTTACACGAACCAGTGGGGGGGGGGGGGAGGGAGCGGGGAGGGCGGGAAGGGAGTGTGTCGCGTGACATAAAGTCGACGCATTTTTATTTCACTTTAATTTAAGTGCGCTCGCTCGGAATGTTTTAGGGAAATAAAAGCATTAGCATAGGAATTTCACAATTGATCGGATCCGTTTGAACTGTCGTCAAAATCGAATTGTCCAGCTCAGCGGTCACGCAACGAAATTGGCCGTGAACATCCGGCGTAACAATTTTTCAAACGCGATTCACACGGTCGAAACTATTTTTATCATTTTAAACACACAGCGTGAGAAAGAGAGAGAGAGAGAGAGAGAGAGAGAGAGAGAGAGAGAGAGAAAAGAGAAAACGTTTTTATTTCAACGTCAACGAAAACGCATTATGATACGATCGTAATCGGAAATTAATTTATTAAGATTGTTTTTTCATATCATTCTACGTGACATTTACAATCTCGAGAGAGCTACGCGCTTTTAAATCACACACGAATTGCTCGCAATTTCGCACCGAGTGAATTAAATGAAAGGCAAATCTGCATGCATCCACAGATGTATTACAGACATATACGTAGTACACGTACAACGTATGGAGTGAACAACAAAGATCTACAGTCGAACTTCCGAGCGCGTGCATAGTTGTTCCGGCTGCACAGATGGAAGTTCGTGCGCGTCGTCAGTGAAATTGGCTGAAAACTTTTCGGCAATTTAGCATACGCGCACGAGTAATTCACTCGCGTTCGCCCCGCGTATTGACCTCGTGAAACGTGTGTGCAGTATCGCGAAAATACAACGAAATGTCGACGCTTGAAGCGCGATGGTCCGACATGCACAATACGGCGTCGAAAAATCGCGCTGCACACACATCGGTGCGCGACGCTACACCAATACTTTCCTCGCTTCCAATTGCGTCAACCGAGACACCGATAATGAATGAAATCACATGGGACGCATATAGCCCTGACGTGAGCCAATTAGCCGACTGTTTCGTTTTATTTCGTTTTGAAATGAGAGCATCGTCGGATGAAGTAGGCGAATCAACGAATTGCACTAAAACACGAAAGCGGATTGCGTTACAAATGAGAAGAAACTCGCTCGTCGAGCTCATCGATATCTCATGCCGCGTATTATCTTTGCCGTAAGCGACGTTCGAGAGTAACGGGATGTCTATAATTCGTATAAATAAAAATGATGTCAAGCTCGCGTTTTACGATTCGCCAAAAAGTATAAACTCGGACAAACAATGGATTTAATAGCGCGGAATGACCAGTGACCTTTTCGACCAGATTCCGCGATTCTACCCCTATTCGGGGCAGCGTTATAGATGATGGCGCTCGGCGTTGTAAACGTATAAAAACTCACGTCGTGAAAATATTTTTCCGGGACGGACGCGATGTCGCCGAGCTGCTTTCTTATGTTTACTTTACGCTGAAATTTAAGCTGTCGACACGTCCGGTGTTGAACTTCTCACGGTCGGTTCGATTTACAGCACCAGCGAATATAGTAGGTGTTATATGGAGGGTTTCGTGGACAGTAGTTAGACCGCTTCCCGTGTGAGAAAGGGATATAACGTGAGACGGAGAGATAGAGATAGAGAGAGAAAGAGGGAGAGAGAGAGAGAGAGAAATTGGTGGTCAGTCCCACTGGCTCGGCCCTAATAACCCAGGAACACGAAGACGAGTTATGACAGCCGGTGTTGTAGCCCCTTTAGTGGGCCGCAACTGCGTGGGCGACATGTGCCATTGTTCAAACAGTGCAGCCCAGCACCTTCTATCAGCACCGACCGTACCGTCCATTCTTTTCAAGGTGACGACCGCGCGAGAGGTACACGCTCGTCATTTATGTGATGACCCGGATACACGTCTTGGAAATAGTTCCAAAATGACTTCATCTCGCAAGCCAGTAATAATCGCGCGGGATCTAGTCGAAAGGTCACTCGTTATTCCGCGCTATTAAATCGATCGCGGTTGTTCCGAGCCGCTTGAATCCATATTTATGAGAGCGACAATAAATATTTCCTCGCGCGCGCAGCAAGTCGTTCTCTATTCGACTTATATCGTCGCTCGGACAATAAAATATATAATTTGATAATAGGAGCGTCGACATCCATAAAAAGAAAATTAAAACAGAACAATAAAGAATTAAGGATAAATCTGCAGAAAAGGCAATTCCTTCGTGACCGTATCCCCCGATCGAGCTACCGACGATTAAATCTGCAAACTGACTCGGAATCGCGGTCTTCATTGCTCCAATCTCGGTCATGAAGTAGGAATCTCTAACCCACCGCCATCTGAGTTAGGGTAGTTTGACGCGAGGTAGTAAAACGTGACTTTACTCTGGAAATAATATCGGCTATAAAGTCGGAGATAGCAAGGTAACCAATGTCTGTTCGAAAAGTCAATTCCGGCCGCGTTTTAACCTGATAGAAAATCTTGCGGCATTTGGCAATATCTCGCAAATCACTACGCTGTTTTTCGCAATGTAACGTAAATACTCGATCTCTTACAAGTTTTGCAAATGGCAATGTATACGCTACGCATAAATTATATAACGCGTGAGTGTAATATCGGCTCTAAGGAGGGAGGGGGGGGGGATGTCGTTAATCGACTGTCGCGATGACACGCGTTCAGGAATTTAACTTCCACCCGCTGTTGTATGAATCCTCGAAGGAAGTGCAAGCGTCTAATCTTCCATCTGGCTCAGCACTGAATGAATAACAACACCTGATTGATGTTGCAGCATTAGTAGCCGACGGTGATCATAAATAAGAGCGTTGTAAGCTTACGGTGTAACTTTACCGCGGCATTTCGCTCGCAGATTACTGCGCGGCACTACTATATTACTTATCCATTTAATGCAAAAATTAATTTTACAGCTTTTTCTCCGGTCGAGATTGCGTTATTTATTAAAGAAAATACGTAGGATTAATGCTCTACGTTCTGTTATCTAATTAATTTTTTCTTATTAAAACAGTACTACTTTACGTTTGGCGCAAAAAAAAAAAAAAATAATTCAGTCCCTGCAGTATTTTTACGTCCGACATTTTAAGACTTGCTCCATTAGTAACTTCGAACAAAAAAAAGAAATTCGTTTCACCGTTCGTTCAATACGGACTCGGCGGAATCGCCGAATGGGAGTGTCTAATACGCACCTGCTCTCTACATCGGCAGTACGGCCGTTTTATTAGCAGAACGGTCGTAATTCCAGTCCGGAGTTAGTATTACACGAACGTGCTCCGAATGAAGTAAAATCTTCGCGTATTGACGCACGATAAATAATCCGCGGGGCCGGCGCGCGCCGCGCCATTATTCCGTGACCGTAATACATCGTGTGCATATATCGTAATATAATTTGCATTAAATCGCGACTACTTTCTGCATTGAAGTTAAGCACTGCAGCATCAAATGCAATCGCTGCTAATTTACAATTCCATTGCATTTACCTTCATAATCAGCATTGTCGCGCTCCTATGCAGCTACATTCGAATTATTAATACATTTTTCGGCTGTCGAAACAGCGTTGAAATTTCGGTGTTACTGCAGCAACTCGGTTTTGTTGTAAGCAAAATCGAGCCCGATTCGAATAAAGATTTGATATAAAGCGTAAAAATACATGACACACCCTCGGATAGAACGACGCATTTATGATGATCCGTGATAGCACTGAAACATTAAAGACCTTAAATTGGAGCCGGTTGATTAAGTTATGGAACTCACGTCACATACTTCAAGGGTTAGAAATATTTAATTTCTCGCTTCCCGGATCATTTAATGCTGCTCTATCCTCTCGCCTCTGCCAGGTCACGTGGCGGCCTCCAAACGTGATATAATTATCAGTCCATCTTCGGGGTATCCACCTCTGTCTAAGCACTGCTAGAGGCCGGAACCCAAATTGAATCAATCAAGCTTGTATCTGAGCACGTATGTTGCTAATCGAATCGATTCATGTTTCGCCTATACAGAATTTCAACTATCTATACCAAAGGATTCATTCGTCTGTACGTACACACGCGTATATGTACAGCGCGCGGACACACGTGTGCTAATGATTATTGTGCAAAGGTATAACCATAACCACAGAACAATAGCGTTCGCGCTAGTGTATGGAATAGGTACTGATTCATCCGCATACGACAATTAATAATACGCAATCTTTAAGAATTGTATATATTATACAAAAAATTATACATATACACGTATGTATTATATATTAACATAATTATATGTAATACTTTAATATAATTACATGTATATGTATTACATATATTATTACATATATATACCATATAAAATTATTAATGATACATATACATGTAATTATATTAAAGTATTACATATAATTATGTTAATATATAATACATACGTGTATATGTATAATTTTTTGTATGATATATACAATTCTTAAAGATATATATATATATATATATATATATATATATATATACTACTATAATATTTATTATCTTTGCGAGTGAGTTTGTTTCCCAATTAACACGTTACACTGACAAACGTATGTTTCTTTATATTGCAGGTGATGAGAGCGATACATTGCGGGGGTTAAAGTGCCTGTCGAGAACGGCGAGGAAGTGGCGAGGTTCGTAAAAATTGGCATCGGGGGCGTACGATCCGGGCAGCGGTAGTGGTGGCGGAGCGGCAGGGGTGAGCAGATTTCATTTACGTCAATAAGACAATAAAGTAGAATAAAATCGGATAAGTCAGAGTCAAATCTTGTTTAAAGATCGCCAAGCATTGACTATCTAGACTCCGACTTTTTTTCGTAAAGAGATAGATATCCGGGTAATCCAATGTTTTACCGTTATATAGTATAATGTCTTACTTTTATATACAACTTATTCATATTAGCTCAAACATAACTCTTATACATTTAACGTTTTACGCATATTGATGCTTCCAAGAATTATTAAATCATTAAGTCTAAAGTATACAAATCGGATTCAAAAATTTTCGAAAGGAATTAAGATTAAAATTTATCTCAATAAATTTTTTTTAATATAGAAGGATCCACGAATTTTTGTGAGATAAAATTTGATCATCAGCCAGATGCTTATCGCGACATCTGATACGCGTTGCATAAATTCGCATTCGTTCGTTATTAACTGTCACTTTGTGACATATCCGCGTCTCTCTGCAGCGTGCTACAGTTTATTATAAGACGGTTTCTTATTCGCCACGGGTACTTCTGGCTTGTATGACATATTGAGCGACATGTTATTTATCGGCTATAGCTCACTCTCCGCGGGGAGATCGGCCGGTGATTGTTACCGCCGCATGTGCTATAGCTGTAATGCGGACGTCGACCGTTTATACCCGCAGGTACTATGGGAGCGGGGGTATGGGGGGCGGAGGAGGGCTACAAGCCACGGACCTCCGGCGAAGGCTCGAGTTCCAGTGTACCGGAGGAACTTGTTCGCAGGCTCTGCGGTCCCTAAGGCACGACAGCTACCATGCTACCGAGGAGAACGCCGCGTGTGACGACTACGAGGACAGGTAACTGATCACGGATGTCGCGCCGAGGACACGCGGTCCATTTCTCCAGCGGTCAAATCTGCTTTGCACATTTCCCTTGAGGTTATTTTTTAGACATAGCATGCAACGTGTGCAAAATGAAAAAAAAAAAGTAAAATAAATTTTTTTTAAAATTAATATCTATGACATTCTACATACAGATAAGAAAAAAATGATAGGGAAACATAAAACTTTTAAAACTTGTGCTAGAAGATCAGTATAAAGAATTAATATCTAATTGGAGATCAATAAAATGAGATATAAGTGCTGAGGCGAAATCGCTTATATATAGTGAAAGAACGACTTCCACTTAGGAGGACTGACCACGAAGCGATCCTCGCTTCCGGTCAGCCTACCTGCACAGGCTGCCGGCGATCGTATAGGCGCCAGGAGAGCGAAGAGGTTGAGAAAAAGGAGACTCTGAAGCGACGCATGCCCGAATCGGATGAGATCGGTGCGGTGTACCGGAAGCTGCGGCTTTGCCTGGGCCTTTTCGAGCACGCGAGTAAAAACGATGAGACGGAAGAGGACGACGAGAAGAAGAGGCATCGGTTACGGTGGTGTCGCAGGGGCTTCCGACGAATCGTGGAAGTGGCGACAAGAGCTCTGCTCCTTGGCATCGCGCTTCTCGTCACGCCAGGCAAGTGATTTTAATTTCTTAGTGCTTCTCTATCTCATAAATGACACAGATATTAAAACAACGTTATCGGAAATATATTTATACAAAATTTCTTTCTTTCGCGAGGCGAATTGGAAAGAACTCGTTTCAGAAATTTCTATTCAAGCAGCTTAAAAACTGCGTAGAATAAAAATTGAGAATCTCGTATTTTTTCTTGATAACTTAGTTGCTAATACCGAGAGCTGTTACTATTATTGCGTTACAACTTCGGTACCATGATAACGCGAGGTCCTGTCGCATTCGGGAATCTCTTCATTTGTCCGCCAGTGCAATCACGCCAGTCTCGCGTTCGTCCCTCAATTAGCGGGGACCGCAAATTAGAGTTCACTAGTTGGCGGGACGTCCGAATGGTCGGTAATGCCGTGGCACCGTATCTCACGAAACGGGTCGTTGATTCTCAAATCCGGCGGACCATAGGCAGACACCAGAATGGAGGGCTTGCGGCTCGTAATGGGACGTCGACGGAGATCGACAAATGAAGCGAAATAAGCTGGCCACGTGATCAGATAATGGGTATCGGGCGAGAGAATGCCAAGTGCTTGATCTCCTTAAGTCGGGGGAAGACGAAGCGAGAGGCGCGAGATAAGCTCAATTTTCGCGACTGTCTTAACTCGCGAAAGTAACTGTACGTTCGTGAAACATCGCTTTGCGAAGGGAACCTAACTAAATACGTCGCAAGCTTAAGGGATCAAGTTACAAAAAAAAGCTCGTATATCTTAATCACAGCTGCGTTTTCAGAAGGGTTATCCTTTTGACTGAGCACAAACATTCATTCCCAGGCCATTTTCTTTTGTTTGTAATGTAAAAAAAAAACGATATGCGCTATTACTGATGATTGACAAATGATTCCTTTTAGACTCGGTGACAACGTAATCACGCGGGAGTTTAACTCGTTACAATTTTCAATCGACGACAGACGCAGACGCTAGTTAGATCGTGGACCTTTTTCTCGCAATCACAAATATTCCCTTTTGACGTCACATAGCGATTTGCGCGTTTCAATCCGAAAGAATTTCCCGTTGCAAATCAAAGCGGCGTGAATGCACAGCTAAAAAGAGAGACTGAGTCTTTTATCAGTACTTTGTGAGTTTGTTTCGATGCGCGTGGCAGCTTGGCTGTGTTCGACGGAAAATTCTCAATCAAATGCGAGATGCAATTATAGCTGCAACACGCGAGAGGCTATAGATAGTAATATCAGTTTCAACGATATATATAATAATGATATTTACATACTTTTGCAAATTCTGCAGTGTTTTGAAATACGCGCTGCTTGCAAATCATTAATTTATAGATTCAGATCCCCTGCAAGGGAAGTTGAATTGTACGTTGAATCACGAAATCGTCATGAAAATTGGAATTTAAATAAAACAAGTATATTTAGTTTTAGAGCATAAAACTATAGAGCTATGCTTTTACACGCGGATCGCGTTTTGTTTTTACAATTATTCCGGCTGAAGTAACACTTTAAACCACGGAAACCTTAATCACGCCGTTGTAATGAGATTACTGACGAGTAAAAAAATAAAAATGCGCGCAACACGCCTGCGTTTCAAAAATTTTTTTTTAAGCGTACGCACATTACACGAGAACCCTTATGACGCTCGTTACTCTCATCAGTATGAACAATTTCATTAAAAACTCCGGTCGCTCTCACGAAGCCTTATTCAAAATGTATGCTTGACTGCATTAACAGCACGTGTGTGACGGTAATATGAAAACGTGTATTATTTTGTAATTTAAATACACATGATTTTACTACTCAAAATATAAATATGTTGAATATATGTATATATTAATTACAACACGCATATATTTTATGTATGTGTATGTGCAACTAGTTATTAATTACAACAATTGCAATGAATGTTTATTCGAGGAGCATGATTTCTTTTTTATTTTTCCGCGACGCGGAATACTTGTTATCGAACATTGCGACAGTACATTTCAGATGAAATGTTGCGCATGGGGAACGGCAAAACGTATATTAAATGTGTAAGTACGCGCTGGTTGGAATACAGTTGGAAACGCTTATCATAAATAAAGTAAATATCGGGACGGTGTCGCTTATGAAGTGTCGTTTTTAATCAAAATCAAACGTTTCAATTAATAATGCCGCGGTTATTCCACGGTGGGCTTCATTAATTTTCGCGGCTATGGTATGTACATTTTACGCACATATTATATATAGGCGAAATAAAATTTGCGACGCGTGCATATAATATCGGAGTAAACCATTTAAAATATCTGAAATGAAATAATTGAAACGGCACACGCATTTTTGTACGGATTCCCTTAATTAAATTTTGCACCATTCTCGGGTCTGTACATTACAGTGTTATTAACGTGTCTATATGTTTAATTGATTTTTGATTGTGTCCCGGCGCTATGTTTAAGAATAACGTGTTGCAGTATTATCGTGAGATCGTAACGTCGAAACGCGAAACGTGCGAGTGTGGGGACAACAAACTCCCTTGCCCTTTTAAGGACTTCGTGATCATATTAGCGATAAATTCCCCTTTAGTGTACAATAGCGTGTTCCTAACCCGAGTAGAACACATAACTCTATAAATCTCACGTACTTCGTGTCTCTGTACGTGGTATGCCTTATGGGGATGGGCGATTACGATTTTCTTCCTCATAGCGACCATCAAAGCGTCGCGAATGACCGGGCCATGAAACTCGTTACAAATGACGCGGAGAGAGTACCGGCCTGGAGGATATGTTGCCCTTGATAGAAACCGTTGCGCGCGAGAAAACCGCGAACCGATCGATCGTCAGGCCTCAAGATGACACTCGACGACAGTACGATCGGCCATGATCGACATTTCGTAATGTTGTCGTCGGCAGACAATATGTGGAGCACCGAGATCCCGCGACGATAATACTCGTGTTTTCACGCGAATGACGCACGATGTGCAGCGGTTGCACGGAGAGGTTCTTCGCATCGTTGTCCGCATCGCATTTGCATTCTCCCCCC